>NW_023365701.1:76225-79918 GCF_000003815.2 Branchiostoma floridae
CCCTCCCCCCCAGTGTTACACAACCCTCTCCCCCCTGGGGTACACAACCCCTCGCCTCTGTGGTACACATGGTTACCGACCTCCCCCCAGTGGTACACAACCCCCTCACCTCTGTGGTACACAACCCCCCTCCCACCTGTGGTACACAACCCCCTAACCCTGTGATACACAACCGACCTCCCCCCCATGTACAAGCCCAGTCAGACACCATTCCAGCCAGAAGCCGCCACAATTCGCAGCTCTCGATGGTCTGCTCGGTGACTACGAAAACAGGCGTTCTCACAAGACCGTACGCGTCGTAAGATAAAATCAATGATATACTAGTACGGCTCTGTTTGAAGGCGGTCTCTGAGACAGACTTCGGGGGAGAATTGCTAGAATTCGCAGCCCCCGAAGGTCCATCTCGGAGACTACCTCCTCACAGAGCCGCACGCGTCATAGAAATAAAAGCTAAAAACAACTACTACAACTACTAGCTACTACTACTACTACTACTACTATTACTACTACTACTACTAACAACAACAACTAACAACAACAGCAACAACAACAACAGCAACAACAACAACAGCAACAACAGCAACAACTACTACTACAACTACTACTACTACTACTACTACTACTACAACTACTACAATTACTAAACAATTTAAAAGTATTAAAAGTGTTAAAAAGTTAAAAGTGTTAAAAGGATAGAGGAGTGTTAAAAGTGTTAAAATGGGATAAAAACATGTTAAAAACGGCTCTGTGAGAACGCAGCCTCCAAGACAGACATCGAGGGAGAATTATGACAGCTCCTAGGTGGCGAGTGTCTGACTGAGACAAGTCCAGTCAGACACTACACCAGCAAGAAGCTGCCATAATTCGCAGCCCTCAACAATCTGCTTGGAGACTACAAAAATAAATAATAAATAAATGAAAATAAAATAAATAAATGAAAATAAACTAAATAAATGAACAGAAAATAAATGAAAATAAAATAAATGAAAATAAATAAACTAAATGAAGATAAAAACATAACAAGAATAAATAAAGAAATGAAAAGTAAAAGAAAAAGAAGAAGAAGAAGAGGAAGAAGAGGAAGAAGAAAAGACATGGTAAATTATAAATAAAGAGAATAAATAAATAAATGTGATAAGCATAATAGAAAATAAACAGATCGGAAAATAAATGAACAAGAAAAATGAACAGAAAATAAATAAGAATAAAAGAATAAATCAAAGGAAAAAGAAAAAGAAGAAAAAGAAATGGGAATAATACACGAAAAGTAAATTAAATTAATGTGATAAAAGAAAAGAAATAATAGGAAATAAACGGAAAATAAATGAACAGAAAATAAATGAAAATAATAATAAAAAATAATAAAGAAGTGAAAAGAAAGGAGGAGAAGAAACCGGAAATAATAAACAAAGTAGAAGTAGATCAAATAAATATGATAATAGAAATAATAGAAAATAAAAAGTAAATAAACAAAAAATAAAAAAATGTTCTCACAGAGCCGTGCATTAAAAACAATTGTGTAATGTTCAATGTAGTTTGTGATGATAATGTTGATGTATGTATGTCATGTTGTGTGTGTTGGGCTGTGGACCCGGGGCGGTGCAAGGTAGAGGGCCTGTGCGACGCCGCTCTGGGCAGAATCGGCGGCAGGGCCCAGTTCTGTGGAACTGTTGGAACGTGGAAGTCTCCAACCAAGTCTCCGACCGGAGTCGAAGACATGGCTGGAGACTACAACAGCTCTCACAGAACCGGGCCCCGTGGTTGGCGACTGGTGGCGACGAAGGGTGGACTATAGGGGGGCCTGCGGAAGTGTACCCCCCTCCCCCCTAAATGCAGGCCCCCCTATAGGATGCGTGAAGGTGACGGGTGACGCGCGGCGCTGGCACTGCGGCGGCCTCCCTGTGGGACCTCCATTTGGTCATGGTACTGGTCGAACGAACGTCATAAACAAGCGGGTAACTAGTACATAAAGTTTAGGATGGTTGCAGAAGACATTCTGTTGTCGAAACTGGTCACATGTTAAAAGGACAGTCAAATATTCCAAGCACCATTTGTGTTGGAATTGCCCCATCACACAGCTTGATTAATTGCCAAAAAATTGTGAGCCGAATTTAGTACTGTTCTGTGAGAACTTCGGGGGAAATAGTGACGGCTACCTGACTGGTTCCAGGGCCAGACCGGGCCTGGTCCGATCAGACCGGGCCCAGTCCAACCGGGCCAGGCCCGACCTTACCAAGGAGGTTGCCCCCCTTGGTTGGCCCACATCCAGCTAGATAATCCGCCAAAATTACCCCCAAAGACCTGCCCAGGACTACATTCTCACAGAACTGTACATTTAATTTAAAACTTAAGAAATGTAAAAATCTAAAAAATGTTGTGAATTTACAAAATATACAATATACAAATGAATTTACAAATTTACAATATATACAAATTCTGAAAATTACAAATTTACAGTATATACAGTATAATACAGTATATACAGATTGCACAAATTTGGACATTTACAAATATACAAAATACAAATTTGGAAATTTACAAATTTACACTTTACAATATACAATTTTGGAAATATACAAATTTACAATATACAAATTTGGAAATATACAAATTTACAATATACGGAAATATACAATGTACATTTGGAAATAAATAAATTTACAATATACAAATTTGGAACTATGCAAATTTACAATTATAGTACAAATTTGGGAAAATACAAATTTACAATATACAAATTTTGAAAGATACAAATTTATAATACACAAATTTGGAAATACAAATTTACAATATACAAATTTGGAAATATACAAATGTATAATATACAAATTTGGAAATATGCAAATTTATATACAAATTTGGAAATGGAAATTTACAATATACAAATTTGGAAATATACAAATTTACAATACACAAATTTAGGAACTTACAGATTTACAATATACAAGTTTAGATATTTACAATATACAAATGTACAAATTTGAATATTTACAAATGTACAAATTTGAATATTTACAAATGTACAAATTTGGAAATTTACAATAACACAAAAACAAAATTTAAAAAATCACAAAATATAAAATTTTAAAATTCACAACTTTTAAAAGATTTGGAATTTAAAATTTCCCTCCCAAAACCATAATTTAGTTGTTTTTTTTTCTGCTGTGTTACGGGCGTGTTACCTCGTCAGAAGTCTTGCCAGGAGTCTCAGCCAGACAGGAGAGGGAGGTCCCACAGGAAGGCCGCCGCTGTGCCAGCACCGCGCATCACCCATCACCTTCACGCATCCCCTTGGGCATGCCCTTGGGCCACCCTCCGTCGCCGAAAGTTGCCATCGTAGTACAGCATGCCAGCTGTGATAACAGTAAACGTAAACAATAGAGTCAACTGCAGGCACTCAATCGATCTAACACATTGAATCTAGATGGCTATAGTAGGCTAGGGTAGAGTGTGTTAGGGTGGTGTAGGGTAAGTTAGGGTCACAGGGGTAGGGTAGGGTAGGGTGCGGTAGGGTGGGGTAGGGTGGGGTTGGCTGGTCTGGGGTAGCTTAGAGTGCGGTGGGGTAGGGTGGGGTGTGGTAGATAGGGTAAGGTAGGGTCATGGGTGTATTGTGGAGTGGGGTAGGGTAGGGTTAGGTTGGGGTGGGGCAGGGTGGGGTGGGGTAGGGTGGGGTCAAGGGTGTATGGTGGGGTA
>NW_023365701.1:83781-214360 GCF_000003815.2 Branchiostoma floridae
ACAAGAACAGAACTTGAAAAGAACAGAACTTGTCAGTTAGTCATCAGCATCTCATAATGTTTTCACTACTTTTAGGTTGCTTGGCTTCATTGATACCAATTATACATAAAAGGCCAAAGAAGAACAGGGTTTGTCAATAAAATGGTTCTTCTGAAGTGGGGCTTTTTGTCTTCCTGGATGCTTCAACAAAGAAGTCAAACCCAACCTTTCATATAGCAAACACTAGTAACTATTCAAGTCTGTTTTTACAATTATATCAACAATCACTGTTTATATGTTACAGTATATGTCCCTTTCTGTCTACCATTTAAACTTTAAGGGGCTGGTCGTTCTAAAGTGTTGTTTCCGGTCGTCAAGGGGTAGGTTTTAAAAAATTTCCTAGGCACTCCCCGGCTAAAAAAAATTTTCCTTGGCCCTCCCCTGGGCTCAAAATTTTTTTCCTAGGCCCTCCCCTGGACTCAAAAATCAAAAGTGTATTAACTTTTGTAAGAATAAAAGTTCCCAACATAGGAAGTCTTTTGTATTTACCTCCTTCCGGATGAAAGGAGGCCCGCCTTCTAAGAAAGGGTAACGAGCTCTCTCTCTCATTCGCTCCCGGCGGGCCTCCTCTCTCCGAGCATCTCTTTCTAGCACGGCTTGATGTTGTTGTATTAGCCTCTCATGCGCTTCTCTCTGTCTCTCTTCTTCTTCTCTCTGTCGCCGTTCTTCTTCTGCTTCAACCTGAAGCACAGAAACAGATTATCTTAGACTTAGCATCTATTTATCATTAAAAGAACAGGATTAACACTTGACAATCATGAAGCCTTTTGCACCCTCTCGGGCACAATAATTACATCCCTTGCATACCTGGGATCTAAAAGAGTATGAATGTAGACTGAAGGTGTCAGAGGGGGAGTTACTCCCACAGTAAGTCCACCCCATTTTGCCATGTCTGAGAGCTGTTTGTGTAAGTTTGGTGGACTTTTATCCAGGGTAAGGCCTTTACACCAATTTAGGCAGTAAGTCCATCTTCATCAGTCCTCTCTGAGTAAATTAGTCCATTTTCAGATCACTGGACTAACTGTGGGTGAAAAGAGGACTATGGTATGGTCCATGGTAAGTCGACGTTTATTAGTCCAACGTTCGCAAGGGATATAGCGGGGGCTGTAGCTCTATCACTTTCCTCAAGATTCAGGGCTGAGGTTGGCCCTAGCCTGGGTCCATCTAGATGTAGTTGAAATGCTCCACCTATGTTTGCTTCTGCTATCCGTCTAGAGACCTGCACGTTCAAACCTTTTGGTGCTAACGTCAGTTAATGAGCGAATCCAGGAATAGGTTCTAGAGCGCTCGTTCGATGACAACAGGCCCTCCAGCAGGCGGACGGAGGGCTTGTTTGGTGTTGGAACGCCTGTTCGAACAAGCACTTGAACCCATTCCATAATTCACTCATGTGAAGGGACCAATCAGTGCCTAAAGTACCTAAAATGTCTATGGGACATAGCTCTAAGTCTGTTGCAGTTATCTATGAGTAAGTTAAACCTGATTTTGTACAATCTTTATGTTTATGCTACTTTAGTAATTTGTATGATTATGTTATTGAAGTTAATTTGGTTTTGTTGTACTTAATGTATGGCTTATGTTCGGGGCTCTCTCAGGGCTTTGAAAAACGACGGCTGAGGCGATGTGCTCTAATCCTGGTTAAATAAAGAATAAGCAAACAAACAAGTTTACAGATTTGTGTTGCAGTTAGATTTGAGCACTGGCCAGGGCACGAACGAAGAACTAAAAAAAGAGACACTTACGTGATTCTTCCACTGCCGCTCTAGATTTTCCAGCGCATCTATAAAAGCATCCATGTCTTCGTCGAGGTGTTCCTGCGGACGCTGGTTCTTGGCTACAAAATTTGTAAAATAATTCTGTAAGAAATGGAGAAAGTCTTGTTAGCCTTTAAGCAAAAAATGCATGAATTGTAAACAAATTGACTGAAATAAGGATGCCCTATCCTAGTGCTAATGGAGCATCACTATCAAGAGTCCTGGGTCAAATCTAGGCACCAGGCTCAGGACTGGTTCTAGCTTTGCTATGTAAAAGGATGCCTAACTCGAACCATAGATTGATAGAATGATGCAATTATGGTCTTTCAATGAACCAAGCCTCATGTAAGAGGGTCTGCATGCTCTTTTCCTTAAGGGTAGGCAGCACATTTTATTTCCTGTAATTCGTAGGGAAAACCATCTTATCTACGTAATTCGTAGCGAGGCGACCAAATTTAACGTAATTGCCTTCCTTGATTTAGCGTAATACGTAGGAGGTTCTTCTGAATTCAGCGTAAATCGTTGTTGGGACCCCCCATGCAGACCCTCTAGTAAGGATCACGGCAAGGCCATCTCCATATAGGACTGACAGTGTCTTGAGGAACTGAGGAGGTTAACTCCTGGGAGGAAATATCAAATCCCTTAAGAAAGCAAGATTTCATCTAGCTGAACTTACCCGCATAGATAAAACCACTTCCGCCAACAATGGGTCCCGACCGCGTAAGTAGTCAGCTGCAGGCAAACAACATGATATAACAAATTACTATTAGCTTTGCAGTCCATATGGTTAATATGTAATTGTACACCTGGTCCAGTGAACTAAACAGACATACAAATGTAACAAGTTGCCCAAAAAAATATTCCACACTGTATAAGGGCTATCTCAACCTAGGATGTAGTTGAATCTATCTTGCGAACAGAACGCATCGATGTAACCGTCATTCAGCGTAACGTACCGGCTTTGCAGGCGCGCGGCGCAGCAGCAGTTGATTTTACTATACTGAATAACAAGTCACGCCAAACCTTTCATAATCTGCCTGAAAATGTTGGTTAAAGCTTTGAATCTAGATAAGTTGTTCCTACTGCACTCGAGGACAAGTTCTACTCTGGGACAGTTCTAGGAATTTGTCATTTTAATTGTTATTGGGTGGGCTGACTATTCTCTGTTTGAAGCCAGGGGCTTACAATAGGCGCTGATCGCAAAGGTCTGGAGTGAGCTGCCATTCGACGCCACTCAGGTGACCTCAATACGACTGTCGCAAGTTTCTGGAGTAAGCTGCCATTCGACGCCACTCAGGTGACCTCAAAACGACAATTTCAAATATTAATATCATATATACATGAGGTGATACTTACAATCTAGATGGTCGGGACCCATCTTGTCATATAACAGCTTCCTTGCTTTCCCCTGTCTGTTGTTATCGTCAAACGCCAAAAGGCCCATCCTCAAACACGCGTCCAACCCCAGAATGGGAACTTGGGGGCCGCTGGTCTTGATGCAGAACTCCAGGTGAAAGGTCAAGGGCCCACGAACGATCGACGCCCGCCCTGTCCGCGCCGTCAAGACCATCTCCCCGGACGCCAGGTCGATGGCCTGCATGTGTTCGTTGGTCGCATTCCTCCCAAACTTCTGCAAGGTGTTAAAGAAGGATAATGAATGAGTTGGATTATACCATCTTAAAACCCATACAGGAGAAAAAAACTACATTTGTGATGAGTGTGGGTACTGGATGGCTCACAAGTCCACCTTAGCCCAACATATGAGAACCCACACGGGGAAAAACCCTACAGGTGTGACCAGTGTGACTATTCTGCAGCAACGAAATCATCCCTTAATAGGCATCTGAGCAAACACACAGGTGAGAAACCCTAGTGAACACTCGTTCCCAAAACTCCTGCAAGTAGGGAATGAAGGAAGAAATGAGTGTCATGAATGAGTCAGGTCAGCACGTACGGGATGGAAGGCAGATTCTCACCAAACGTACGTAAGTTGCAAAAATAAACTAGTGAAAGGCATTTTTCTGTTGTTAGTAAACATCATGTTACTAGAACCGGCCAGGGAGAATGGAATCTCACTTTGGGACAGTTTGAATGTCCCCTTTGGGGACACTTTTCTAGTCTCTACCAGACTCCGGATTGCTGGAAAAATCGTAGAAATGGAACAAATACAGGAGTAAGCCGGCCAGAGGAATATAACCGGCCAAGGAACAGCACGCGATCCGCGGATATCCGGAGTCTGGTAGAGACTACACTTTTCGGACAATAGTAGAAAAAGTTTCTTTCCAGGCCTGAACCTAGAGACAGCTCAGCTACGAACAGTTGTGTTTCCTGTTTCCATAATAAAAAAAAACTGCTGACCCTAGCCTTTTTTTGGGTGGGTAGTGGAGTCGCGTTGTTTCCAGGTAGGATTTTATCCAGCCTGCTTCTAATTCAAGTAAAATACTGCTTGTTCCATCGAATGAAGGATACATGTAATGTTAGCCACTGATTTGCAACATGGTGCACAACATTTAAGTTTGACATTGAAAATCAAATCTTAAACATGCTTACCCTGAAGCCCTCCATACTGATGATGTTCTTCGGTGACCCGGTGTCCAGCACGAAGGTCAGCCGCTCAAACGGGCGACGATACATGGCGATCAGAACGTCCGCACACAGATGACCCTGATGTTCATTCTCCCCTCTGTAAACCCTGCTGACTGTAGAAAGGAAGAGACAGAAACATGGTGATCAGAACGTCCGCACACAGATGACCCTGATGTTCCTCCCTCTGTAAACCCTGCTGACTGTAGAAAGGAAGAGACAGAAACATGGTGATCAGAACGTCCGCACACAGATGACCCTGATGTTCATTCCTCCCTCTGTAAACCCTGCTGACTGGAAAGGAACAGCCAGATAAGGAGGCTTTTAGCTAGGATTTCATCATAGGGTGTCCAAATTTCTTGCCGTTCGGTGAGCGCTGCAGGCACAAGTATTGTAGGGGGTCTGGGGACATCCTCACTCAGAAAATTTTGAAATTTATAACTCTCTGAAACACCATTTCCTACATTTTGAGGTGCAAATTTGGGGGTATGAAGCAAATTTACTGTCAGACAGGCCACATGTGACCTGTAGCATCCCTGCTCAATCAGAATTTCATGCATGTCAAAGGATCTTCTCCCAGTGTAAGGGCGTACAATTTGAGTTATTTTTTTAACAGGGCGTACAATGTACGCCTGTATGCCCACCTGGCTAAAAGCCTGCTCACAAATGTAGGTCCCGATTGGTGGGAAAAGGTGTAACAGTGATGTTCAAGCCAAACCGACCATGATAAATGGTGCCAAAATGTCTGCTTCTAGTCGCCTCTTACATATATATTGGTTCCCATGCCGACTCTGTGAGTAACACTGCAGGTTAGAAGATGTGCCACACAGGGATAACGAACTCGAAGATTCGAAGACAAATCTTTACTAGAAAGGTAATATTTGCAAGCAAATACAGAATATTACCTAATCACATGTTGTTGTCTAACACTGGCAACTGTTTTGTTCATTCTTATTTGAACACATTTCTAAATGTAGTGACCCGAGCCCCTCTAGATCTGACATTTGCTACATTATGTAACCGAACACCACATGGTGCCTGCTACTTTACCGGTTACCATGGTGACAGCCGTCTGGTCCAGGTCGTTGACCTTATTTGCGCGGAAAAGAAGAAGAAACAAAGCAAAAACAGACATGTTCCCTTCTGTGAAGGTAACATAAAAAGAAAAAGGGTGTACAGTGTGGATTCAAGCACCACCAAACCGACCATGCCAAATGGCTCTGAGCCTTTTGGCATAGGCATTTGTATTGCTGGGTTTGTGATCTGGCAGCCCGGATTGGGCGCAGGTTCGAATCCTGGATATTGCCTAAAATCTGTTTCTACTCGCCTCTTACAAAGGGGCAATGCCGTGCAGTTCATGGACTGTTTTTTTTTTTTTCCTTTGGACTTGACAACTTGCAGCTTTTTGGGGCCCGGTGGGGTATCGGGTTAAATCCAAGTTGGACTTGACCCAGCAACAAACACATGCCACAAAAAAATTTTTTTTTTCTTATTTTTCTTGTTTTCTTGTTTTTTCTTATGGAGAGAAAAAGTTTCTTCTATAAAGAAAGGTCGAGAATAATCAAGAAACCCCCAGTAAAACCTTTGCCTGCTACTTCCTACATGAAGATTTTCATTCTTGTTTTTCTTAACTGAAGAAAATATTTCTGATATAATGATCACTGATAAGAATGTTCAAGAAATTAAAGTAAAACTTTCTTTTCCAGTCTTAACACAAGATTTGCTTCTTGTTTGTTCAAATGGAAAATATTGCAGAATCTATCCTAAAGATTATTATTCTTGCCATGCCGTGACCTGGAAGGAAAGATGATCGGAATCTGTACGGTACCTGTGGGGAATACCATACCTCTGAGAAAGATGTCCAAGGGACATTGAAGCGTAAGCAAAATAATTACATACTGGTTGTGCAGAAGAATTTCATTACTTCTAATATATTATTCTACCAAACGTATGAAATTATTTTAAAAAAAAAGATACCCACCAGTAGCTTCCCTCTGGCGCATGTTGAAAGGCTGTCGCACCATGGGGCCTTCTGGTGGATCTTCCATCTTTGATTCTGTAAAACATTGTCAACATTGTTCAGTAATATGACAATACATCATCATCATCTTCAGTCCCTTAGGCCACACCAATTTAATTTCTTGGTTCACGGATTTTTTCATAAAAAATATGGAGCGATAGGGCGAAAAAAAAAATAAAAATAAAAATTGTAAAATGGTTGGGGTAAAGATAAGGGCTAATCCAAAACATAAGGAATAAAATGTTTTCAGCTTGAAAAAAGTACAAAAACACTAATTACTGTACAGTAACAGCACCTATTCGTTGAAAATTACAAAAGTAGTGTCAGTTTTTATGTTTGTCCCATTCTTCATGAATGAAAAATATAACTGCAATAATAATATCAACATTCTAAGGCGCTTATAATATAAAGACCAATTTGCTACACCAGAAAGTTGGTGAATGGTTTCATTAATGGTGAAAATTTGCTGAGTGACAATTTTTATTTTCATTTTGATTTTCAAAAAAATTATTTAAGGAAGGGTTCCAACATGGTTATCCTTACAAAAGGGTCTGCATGCCCTTTTCCATTTAGTGTAGTGAGCTATTTCAACTCACAGTTAATCGTTGCTGGCCCGCTATAGCTAATGCAACTTTAAGCGTTATCGCTATATTGTTCGCGTTATTGGTCCACGATTTTTTCCTGGGAGTATTACCACTGTGGTTATGGGCTACAGACTACAGTGAGTGAGTGAGAGTGAGTGAACCCCCTACATTGTGAACACCTTTAGAAGCGAAGGTGCTCGAATGTCTGCTCAAGACGCTTTCTGTCTTAATTGATAATTTAGTACATGTGCCTCTTTTTTTTTTAGTGTCTGGTAAATACTGTAAATGCATTGAAGTTTGCGGGGATTTACTTCTGCAGTAGCGGAACATGGAGTGTTCGCAGTGGGTTTAAGTTCGCAGTAACGCTGCATAGACATTTCGCATACTTTCTTATATAAAATGGGAAAATATTCCCTGTGGTTTTAAGTTCACGATGACCACTTTACCGCGAACATAAAGCTACTGCAAACATTTCTACATTTTCAGTAGTTAAAAAAAGTTCTAGGGATGTGGTCCTAACTTTTTTACTTGATGAGTTCAACAGTTTTCAATGCATGACTAAATCCATGGAATTACATCGAAAGAATCCTTCACAGTAAGTTTGGGACCTATCACAAATACTAAGAGTAAGACTAAGAGTGTTTCTATCCGGCAATTTTTCTACTGTACGCCCTCCCAATGTCCAACCCAATGATTTTCTAGCCACAATTCGGAATCCGAGACGCAACAAATCTAACCGGAGTGCCCTAAAGTCTAGTCTTAATGATGATATACTTATCTTAGCATTGCTGGGGCCAAAACCTGTCCGAAAACCACCCAACAAACTCCCAAACGCTACATCCTGAAGTTCGCGAGACATTCAGGTCAAGGGTTAAAGTTGACGGCCGCTGACCTTTACCCACAATGCATCAAGACTGCACATGCGCACTTGTAGGTATGAAATGTCCGCGCTCTTCAAAACGCCACGTTTTACTGTCGTGTAGAGCCGTTACGTGGTAAGTCACTGCGGTAAAATGTAGCGACTTAAAAATTGTTTTCTCACGAACGTTTACTCAAAGAAGCAATTGAGGTCCAGATCTTTTTTTTATTATTATCATATAGCCAGATGGAGTTGGCCAATCAGAGGCCCCCATTTCCCATGGGTTATCAGGCCGTAACCTCAAAAGTGGTCAGTTATTACAAATACAAGGAGCTTTTATCAGGTGATAAAAGCTCCTTGGTTATTAGAATAACCGACCACTTTTTGGACCGCACCATTATACAGGGGACAGTCATGAAATTTTTTTGTACTGTTGTTTGTGTGTAAACCATGCATAACTGTCAAAAATATTATGATTGATTGGTTATGTTAATTGGGGCTCCACATGGGGAATATATCGATACTTGAAAAGGAATTATGCTGATTTTACACATTTTCATTATTGCTTTCTAACGTGATGAAGCCGGTACCTTCCTAAACCACTTTGTATATACGTACTTTGTCGTGCCCATGTGAAAAGGCTCTGCATGGGGGATGAAAAGGCTCTATATGGTGAGATAATCCCTGGTCAGGTGCTACGCTCACTCGGTGGTTTATTCGGTGGTTATCGCGCCTGACCAGGGATTATCTCACCATATACACCTCAGGGCGGGGCATTAACCCTTTATTATTCAATAGCGGGACTTATTACCATGCGGCATAATCAAATAGTTACATGTAACGTTATCTCTTCCATGCTTTCTATACCAATGCATGTTCGCCACTTTTTCAACGGTCATTGCCTTGCGAGGACATCATTTGGAAGAAGATGAGTTTCTCATTGTTGTTTTGACTTGTTCCTACTTGACAGTATATGTTTGTTACATTTATTTATTTATTTATTTCATCTTGATACAGATGGGTAGCCCCTACAACAGTGCATAGTTGATCAATCGTCATCATACTATTAACGATTGTTGGCGATTGGAACCGACTAACTAGCCGATCGACCCATTTTTCAATATCGCCGCCGTATCACTGATCGGTCGGTAGAGTATCATTTCATAGTTTTGGGGGCTGACAAGAGGCAAATCCGCAATTAAAGCAATGGTTCAAATACAAATATGCGACAGTATCTTGATAAATTGTTTGTTTGTGCCTTTATTTAAACTCGAAAGTGCTCCGATCGGCCATTTTCGATTTTCGTGGAGGTCGAGCAAACAGTAAAAAAAAGCCATCAATTCGTGTCCATAAGTCTATTCCTAACCCTTTATATAAAAACGGAGCCCGAAAAATCACGTGGCGAACAGCTGGGCGTGCTAATAAACTCATGTGACGGAATGTGCTCATATACATAAAAAGGTGACGGCCATTTTGTAAGGTGACACCCGTTTACGACACGGAATTCGACACTGGCTGCTGAAGACGATCGAAATATCAAAATCCCCGTAATAGAACATAGTATTATCGACAGAACATGAACAAGATAAGGATTCAACAACGAATAACCAATGTTAAAGCTGTTGTGTTACATCGAGTAGCTGTTAAACCGGCTAACAACGGATAGATGCGACACGCGCCATGTTTGATCGAATATCAACTGAAGGTGATTTTTACCCAAATCTTTGGACACAGCGTGGCCAAAATTAACATTCAACAACTTTAACGCTTAGCTGGTTTGTTACACTGGCGAAGAGTGGTTATAGCGACTCATAATACGGATAAAGATACTAAGAAATGCTCCGTTTCTGATTGAATTCGTTTGTCTTGAATCTGTGGCTATGTGCCCAGGTGTAGAATGAAGTCTAGTTAGAAAGAACTGCTTCTCACGGTTCGACAGGGCGTCGTATCGCGCTAAAAATGACTGGTGGTTTGAAATTTGACGAACATGCAACACAGGTTACAGAGTCGGTGTTCATTTCTTCCCAAATGTGACCATGCACGGGTAGACTATTGTCAACTTGTAGACAAACCGCTTATGTAACGACTTCCTTCTAAAATTCCGGCACAAATGGGCAAACTATTGTTCTAGATCTGTATCGTCTTCACCAGGTAAATTTTAGCTACACCCGGTCGATCGGCAGATTACCTATGAGGCGTTACAGCGGGTCTAGAACAAAACTGGCTAGTGAATAACAAGTTACTTTCAAGCGCTATATCTGTCTCGTCAAGTAAGACATACATGTACATATGGAAAACTTTAAATTATTATGCCGGATTTTACATATATAACTTCGGGCAAGATTGCCTGCAACAGAACGTCGTCAATGATTTTTTCAACAGACAAATAATAAAACAAACCTCCTCTGTCGAATATCGGCACAACTGGCAAAGTTTGAAAGGGAGCATGCGCGAGGTTCGTTAACGCTTTGCTTCATGGGAAATTGCTCATGAGGTTATCTTTATTCCAGATTCTACAGTAAAAACTATTAAAAGGCAAATGCACTACAAAAGCACCTAATCTAAAACATATGTGGATATTCCAAGGGCTTTATTTTTGCCATAATCTTAATAAAGCTAGTACGCTAAAATGCTAGGCAGGGCTTACAAGTAATTAGATGTCCAATCAAAGGTCGCCTTTCTTCATTTCATTAGGGAACAGTGCCTTAATGTTCTAACGAGGGACATTTGCATATAAATATTTAGTTCACTTTCGCAGCACCTAAAGACCAAAACGACGCCATTTTTCACACGTACAGTTCACTCATGATCAAGGCTTTTCGCAGTTCACCCAAAGAGGCGATATCATCATAATCCGGCCTACTAGTACTACAACACCAGGTAACTTACGTTACATTACGCCCTAGGGCGGGTTCCTATAGCGTTGTTGAGCGTAGTTTGTTCGTTTATTGTGTAGAAATGTGTTTTATCTGGAGGCCTTCGTGGAGTGATTTTTATTTGGTACTCAGTAACCCTAAGTCATATTTTGGCCCTTCAGCCTAATTAACTGCTGCCCTTACTTTCATGCGTTGTACAATGATTACTTGATGTTTTTGTCTGGAATTGCTGACATGTTTTGAACCTAAATATTGATTAGATGCAATCTGACTATATTCATTTCACATATACCTTATGCATATCTCAATATTAATATAATAAGCACTTGACAATGTTGCTACCTTCAAACACCTTGCGCATCGCGCAGAAATATTTTTTCGGTACAAATTTGGTATGTACGCATTCAGCTAAGACCAATCTACAACATCCTGTTGAGACTATATCTATAACTGTAACTAGAAGAAAGATATTTTATGATATTTACAAAATTTTGACAAAAGCAGACCCTTGGAAATATTCTTCCGTGGCCAGCCAGAAAAAGTACTGTGATGTAGGCTAAAACAGATTATAACGAACATTTATAAAGATCGCTATTCTGTAATGGTTATATAGACCCACTTTGGAAGTTTATTATCTATTATTGTTTTCTTAAGCATAACGTTATATCTTATACATACAACTCTTTCATATTGCGAACAGGGCATTGCAAGTTTGACAATGGCCTTTTATTTCGCTTCTTTTTGTGACAATTTTTCTCTTCCCTTCGGAAACATACGGCAATTTTTTTTGAAAATGTGGCCTTTCTAGTTCAATTTGTTTCAATACACATCCTAGCTTGGATATCCAGACAGCCCTGTGTGGTGACCATTCACACTACACGGGGTGCCAGGTACCTTCTCACCTGGCCCAGCAGCACCCCACCTGAAAAGTTTTCACACTAGGTGGAGAGAGGGCAATTAGTGAACAATAGGGAAAATCTGTGAAAATTGGGGTCAAAATTGGTTGCTATGCGTTGCTAGGGGAGCCAACACCCACTTTGCTGGGGGTCCCTCAACATGACTTAACCGCTGAGAGTAGCTTTGGCCAATTTTCTGAGTTAGTCGTGCAAATCTATCGCTTACAAGTCATAGGTCATTTACTAGACTCTTAGACATCTTCCAAAATCCAGCAACGGGCAGGAAACGATTTTGGAAACGGGCAGACGTTTCAGGTAGCATGGACTATCCTTGGTCAGTGACACTGTTAAGATCTTTATGAATTGATTTGTAAGGCCACTCCAATTTAGTATCTTGGTTCGCGGATACTTGTATCTTGGGACCGCGTGGCGTACTGGGAGAATATTCGGCCCGTGTCCGAGAGGTTGCGGGTTCGAATCCAACTGCCGTGTCACCGATCTTGTGCCCTTGGGAAAGGCACTTTCCTCACTTGACTCAGGTGAAAAAAATGAGTACCTAGCTTCGGCTGGGGCCGTCCCTCGGATAGGACGTTAAATACAGACTGTGCCATTATGATCAACATAATGATCATGGGCACTAAAGGAAGAAGAGAAGGATACGTCGCTTCTATTTGTTTCCAAATTTGAAAAAAAAAAATTCCCATGAGGTATGACTCCATTCAGTTACGTTCATCTCCCGTATAAACGGTTTGTGACTGATTAGCCTGACTAAAATCGCGCTCCTAGCGGCCGGCCCTATAATATTGCCGCCGCCCTAGGAGGAGGGGGTCATTAACCCCAGCCAGCGAGAGATTGTGTAAACACAGTCTAGTGACTGATGACGTTACGTTTAGTTTGTCAGCCTCAAAATCCACCCGGCATATTCTTATTCAAGACAATACTATTATATATTATTTGTTTGAAAATTGGGGCTATATAATTAAACCAGGGACCCCACTCATATTGAAAGTTTATGTTTTTCTGTCCATCTTTCCCCGGTATTTTTGCTTGTAATTCGCCATTTTTTGTCCAAACGTGGCTTTTTGAAATCCTGGCGGCACTCGCAACATATCGGTCGATCTCGCTATGATGCTATAAATTTCATGTTGTTATTGGGAGAAAATAAGACGCAATTCTGATGTTTTGAAATACAATTTTATATCAACAAATTTGACAGTCTCGGCTTACATCGTAGTAAAACACGCTAATCAGAAAACAAGTCATACCAGCCGCGGGATGCAGGAGAATCCCGACCCCGTGGCCCGTTTAACTTTGCTTCCCTTGCCATATAAGTTTAATTGATGCCACAAAGTCTCCCACAGGGCAGATATTGTCGAGGTAAACATCAGCTCGAATTGCGAAACATGGCGGCCAGAAGCAGACGTCGTGAGAGTAAAAATAGCAACATATTCCTTATAGCCGATTGCGATCTTTAAAATGATACCGAAAATGCGTAAAAACATTAAGTATTTGGGTAACGATTGACACGGTACGGAACGCCATTTATGTTCTCAGGGATTCGTATTCAAAAATATTAAGGTGTACTATTTTTCCAATTAAGGCCACAGCAAGTAAATTTTATGGATGACATCCACGCGCTCATTTAGTTTCGCCTGATTTCAGAAAAAAAATTGTTTCTTCTTCGGAGAGGGTCAACATGACGAGAAAGTACCAAAATGGGAAAATCTGTTGTGTTGTATTGTATGTACAAGTTGCCAAACACTGTATCCTCTACAGTTGTCGTGCAATAAAGTTCTTCTTCTATCCTAAAGATTGTAATTGTTTAAGTGATACTAGCGAGGTAGCTGTAGTTGTAGAAATAAAACTTGCTGGCTTTCATGAGTGTAGTTGCCGGCTTGATAAGTGATACCAGCCTACCACACTAGTGTCACTTTTACTACACTCAGTTCACTTCTTGAATACAGAAATGGATGATTTGTTGTCTGTGGTACCATTTTTTTTGTCACCTCAGTTCTTGTTACAACGTTTATTGTGTCTATTTTGAAAATTTATCCATCTTTTTTTTTATCGCCCTATCTCATTATTTTCGCAGTCTGCATATATGATGGCATCCACATAAATCAATTGCTGTGGTCTGTTTTCTAGCTTCAATCAGTAACATATTTGTTATGTTCGGCCTGAAGCGCTTGGCTACTTTTACAGACGAGCTCTGTTTACTACATTGGGCGGAAATGCGGGTATTCGAAATCAGCGAACTTTGTTTTCGGCAGTATGGAGCAGTATTTTAAGCATAGAATTCTATTTGTTGTTTTTGGGATGTTAAATATAGATGACATGTATATGTTTAACATTATTTTTTTTAAATTACATGTAGAATTTATGTCAACATGCAGTCTTGCGTGTAGTTATACTGATAAACTATTTCTAGCTCATGTATACCATTGGTTCAGGTCTGTACGAAAACCCATAGCAACACGTGTGTACCAGCCTGTGCACCGCTCACACACCAGCGTGTGCAGTACCCACACACCGCGAACACGCGCGTTTACACTGCTCACACACTTCAAACACCAGCGTGTGCATCACACACACACACACACACGCGCACACACATACACACACACAGACACACGTACACATAGACACACACATACACACACGCGCGCACGCACACACACGCACGTACACACACGCGCGCACACATACACACACGCACACACGCACGCACAGACACACGCACGCACAGACACACGCGCGCACACATACACACACGCGCACACACACACACACGCGCACATGTGCACTTCAAACACTAGCGTGTGTACCGTACACACATCGCGAACATCAGCGTTTGCTCGAGCTCTGCCTACACACTTCGTACAAACGTAGCTTTCGTATGGGAGGGCCTGACCGTAACTTGGGTTGGAAACCGTACCGTTGCTTGCCTCATATTCTGTTGCTTGAGTGACGACTATTCGGCATATCTTATTACATCGGGATGTCTAACCTGCATCAACGTATCATTGGTTCTTGTCTGTAGATTACTCACAATGTAATGGAAGCAAGCCAGATACTTGAAATTTTCAAATTCCTTACCAACTAAATATTAATCTTTGTTACGTTTGTTTGTTTTTCACATTGTAGGGAGATGGAACGCCCTCGAACTCACACTGGGGAGAAACCCTACATCTGTGATGACTGTGGGTACCGGGCAGCTTGCAAGAGTGCCTTATCCCGACATAGGAGAACCCACACAGGAGAAAAACCCTTCAAGTGTGACCAGTGTGACTATTCTGCAGCACAGAAATCCAATTTGGACAAACATCTAACAAAACACACGGGAGAAAAACCCTACATGTGTGGGGAGTGTGGATACAGGGCAAATAGGAAGTCTAACTTATCCCAACACATGACAACTCACACAGAAGACAAACCCTACATGTGTGGGGAGTGCGGGTACAGGACAGTTTCTAAGTCTAACTTATCCCGACATATGAAAACTCACACAGGAGATAAACCCTACATATGTGGGGAGTGTGGATACAGGTCAGCTGACAAGTCCACCTTATCAAAACACATGACAACCCATACAGGGGATAAACCCTACATGTGTGGGGAGTGTGGGTACAGGGCAAATAGGAAGTCTTACTTATCCCAACACATGACAACCCACACAGGAGAAAAACCCTACATGTGTGAGAAGTGTGGGTACAGGACAGCTCGCAAGTCCCACTTATCCCAACATGTCAGAACCCATACAGGAGAGAAACCTTACAAATGTGACCAGTGCGACTATTCTGCAGCAACGAAATCCGCTTTGAACTACCATGTAGCAAAACACGCCGGTGATAAATCCTACATGTGTGGGGAGTGCGGATACAGGACAGCTTCTAAGTCTATCTTATCCCGACATATGAAAACTCACATCAAACCCTACATGTGTGATGAATGTGGGTACAGGACAGCTCGCAAGTCCGACTTAGTCAAACATCTGAGAACCCGCACAAGACCTTTCAAGTGTGACCACTGTGACTATTCAGCAGCACAAAAATCCTCTCTGGACAAGCATGTAACAGAATGAGAAACCCTAGATTCGTGGGTGGTGTATCTTTGCAGATGGTAGCTCGAAAGTCTCACTCATTGTAAGAAACATCTTAATGTTATAAACTCTATTCTTGAATAGCGCTTGTACAATTTGAAACAGCGCCCCAAGCAAGTTCTTCTTTTTTTGCAGTTACTGGTATTTAACTTTTTGTGTTCAAGATACTGATGTTCAAATCTATAAAGATTCATGGAAGTTTATTTGATGTGTAAAGTACAATATCTGCTACTGAGTGTATATATATATATATATGCGTAATGAACTGAACTTAGTTTCCTGTAAGAAGCTGATGAAGAAGATTATGGAAATATCAATATCAACTTTCTTTGAATACATGTATAATATTTTGTTTTTCATCATTAAAAGAGTTATGTTCTCAAATGTTAATCGGCTTGTTGTGTTAATTATGTGGTTCCTATAGTGTACACGTAGTTTTTTGTTTAATATAGAATTCCTATTTCTATGGCACCCTTCCAAAAATTTAATATGAAGTGGTTATGTTCCTAATTCTATTCCAATGGTCATCAGCAAACCATTGGGCAGGGTAGTATTTGAGCAAAAACGGCTATTCCAGATCTACCCAAACTCTACCCCTAGTTCTAATTCAGATCTACCCAAACTCTACCCCTAGTTCTAATTCAGATCTACCCAAACTCTACCCCTAGTTCTAATTCAGATCTACCCAAACTCTACCCCTAGTTCTAATTCAGATCTACCCAAACTCTACGGTACCCCTAGTTCTAATTCAGATCTACCCAAACTCTACCCCTAGTTCTAATTCAGATCTACCCAAACTCTACCCCTAGTTCTAATTCAGATCTACCCAAACTCTACCCCTAGTTCTAATTCAGATCTACTCAGTCTCTACCCTAGTTCTAATTCAGATTTGCTAAAACTCTACCTCTTACTTTAAATTTGCTCAAACATAGCTTAAAATTACTTCTATCAGTTTTCTGTATGCATATATCAACCTCTAGCATAGTTCTAAAACAAGAAACAATATATCAGTCTAGAAGATGAAATATGATAACCAATTTGAGTATCTTTCTTTTAGAACTATTATTTTTAATTTGGAATTTGAGTCTTGCTTTTGAAGTGAATACTAGTAGCTAGTTTGGCACTTTTTTGAGAAATACAAAAGCTGATTTACAGTTAGTAATATTTTCTTCTTCCTACTAATTATAACTTCATTGAAGGCTTTGGACAATACAGCAAGGTTTGACCACACACAACACGTATAAAATACATCTGAAGTTTTTTCTTCTAAAAACTACGTCTTCTATAAGATTACATAGTTGAGGAATGCTAACACATTCCAAAGATACCTCCAGGTTACAATATGAACAACAGATATTGTATAATATGTAACACTGAGACTTCTAACCCTGAATTCATGCAACACACAAAATGCTGAGTAAATACTTCAATCGAAGAGTGCAAATAGTCAGAATGAAAAACACATCTTTTTTATTTGGTTTCCTTGGTCCACTATGCTGTACCACTAACTATCCCTTACTGTACAATCTGAAAATACTTCACATATTGCCAGAGATTATAAAATCTACTGAATAAGTATATATATCACTGTACATACTTCTAGATCCAAATACACAATACAATACAATAGCAAGAACATAGTTCAACTCTAGGATAAGATGTAAAATAAGCCGTAGCTTCTTTCTTAAATTTGAACTTAAAAACATTTCATTTATTGCAAATAACACTCCTACATTGGCACATTACAAGTGGAACTTTTAAAGTTCTTTAAAAGCTATTTCAAACATTTATACTAAGTAGTATCCGTAACAGCATACTACACACAATATTGCAGACAAAACAGCTTACAGCAACAAAGTATGATGTAATAATTATAACAAAATGTTCTGTTGGAAGCACATTCAACTTATACTGAGTTTTTAGAACTGCATGATTTTTTATAAACTCTTGGGCCAGTAATGTAGTCTCCAAGCAGACCCTACGGTGCCTTAGAGATAGTATCAAAGCTGGCCAAGGAGTATAGTCGGCCAAAAGGAGTCAAACGGGCACCGGAGCCGCTATACTAAGTCCCTGGCCAGCTTTGATACTATTTCTAAGGCACTGCCGTAGGGTCTGCTTGGAGACTACCAGTAAGGCACAAAACATGTGAACGCCTGTCAAAAAAGGTGATATATATACTAGACAGCTCGTTTTCTGATTGGTCCAAAATTCACTCCACTGACTTTTTTGGTCAATTTTTTTGGACTCGTCCAGCAATACATGGTATTGTACCAGTCTATATGCATAAGTCCCCACACCTAATAGATACATGACAAAGTAACAGAAACAATGGGACATTTTGAAATATATATATACGCCCCTGATAAAAAGGACTCCAACATTAGGGAGTATGGCCAAGGGTCTTTTTAGTGACACAACAACCCATTACTTAATTTTTCCCACCAAAGAGCACAAAGTAGACAATTTAAAGGCAACCTAAGCAACATTAAAGCATTAAAAGTGGAAATACAACAGGATAATTTGGCTGCTGATATTGACATCTACTGCACTATATCCCCACATTTACATCATTATTTCACACTTTCAACAGTTAAATACTAGTCTCTACCAGACTCCGGGTTGCTGGAAAACCGTAGAAATGAAACAAATAGAGGAGTAAGCCGGCCAGAGGACTATAGCCGGCTAGGGAACAGCGCGTGACCAGTCATAAGTAAAAAAGCAATAAAAGCAACAACAACGGTTTTCCAGTGACCCAGAGTCTGGTAGAGACTAGTTAAAACGGTGCAGAAGGCTTCCCTTATTATTACTCTCTACATCTTACAGCATCTCTTCTCCCTGACAGCTTCCTCCAAGTTCAGGGCCTTCTCCATCTGCTGGTCTTCCTTTTCACACAGTTTCCTGTTAAAAAATGATGATTCGTAAATTTCCAAACAAGTTGACAGTTCTCCGTATTTCATGTGAAAAGTATGCAATGGGCCAATCCTGTTGAATGACATATCAAACAAATAGAACCCCCTATTCTATTTCTAACATCCAGTTGGGCAGAAATGGCCAAAGAAAAATGCCTTCTTTGTTGAAGAGTATAGTTTTGGGAGGGTCAGAGCAACTGCATAGCATTTAACATAGTTTGTAGGATGTGCGTGTACAGCAGGGTATGTATAAGAGATGGGACTCAGCACTAGTGGACTTGCAATTGCTTGTAGGGTCCTATAGTTGGCATATAGCACAAGCTCAAGGCATAAAAAGAGTGAAAACCTTAGGCCAGTTTGTATGGCTAGTCGGGCATGGCTCTGCGTAGGAAAGACCATTCTAAGGAAACAAGAGAGTTACTGTGAATGCAGAAACATTTGCGATGGTTTTCGTGTGGCCGCTTCACCGCGAACTTAAAACCACCGCAAACATTTGCCCATGGTAGTAAGAGACTACAATACATGCTACCGCGAATTTAAAACCACCGCGAAAAGCCCTTTTCCCGCTACGGCGAAATTAAATCCCTGCGAACTTAAATAGTCATTTACAGTAGTACCTACCCTGCCATGTGTAGTACAGCCTCTGTTATGTCCTGACTCATACATGTACACACATTTGTTTCCTTAAAAATGGTCTTTCCTACGCAGAGCCATGCCCGACTAGCCTATACAAACTGGGCTAAGATTTTTAAAGAGACAAGAGAATTAGTACCTACCCCGCCATGTGTAGCACAGCCTCTGTGATGTTCACTCCAGTCTTGGCACTGCTTTCAAAGAACAAGGCATCATATTCCTACAGAGACAAGAAAAACAGACATTTAAAAATCAGTACATTTTTGTAATGCAACATTTTGTTGCTTGTCATGTATGCATGCTCCACAAATTAGAGTTGTTTGCTATGCTGAGTTCTTACATGTATACAGCAAACATGCTTCATACAATTACTACTTAGGAATCCGTAAAAAAAGGTATTGTAATCAGTTGGTATGTTTGCTTGTATGTCTTGGTGTGTGTCTGCAGTTATGTGAATATTGCAGCCTGCCAGGATGTTAGTTGGAAATGGTGTAACAGGATACTTGAAGAATTGGAAGTCACGATCAGTGTTTTGGCTTTGGTCCATTGTTGCAGATGACCATTAGAACTAACGTTGATTTTGGATATCTAATGAACATTTATTTCTCAAAAAGTAGAAGCATTATTAAGACAAATCCATTCCAAGACAATGGTTTGAATGTAAAGAAACATTATCACTGAAATCAGATGACCTTGACCCCCACTGACCTGTGCCAGTCTTTTTGCCACGTGACTTTTGACCCCTGACAGGTCATTCTCCAGGAGCAGGTCGACCTTGTTCCCCACCAACATCAGAACGGTGTCCTCTGACGTACCCTCCTGTGGAACGGGAATCAGATCAGGTATTGTGGGCCAGCTTGTCAAGCACGAAAAAGCTGATAAATATAGAATACAACATGGTGTATTCCGTATCACCCGAGGTACAAGCCCGACCGCGGGAAGAATCGCCCGACCGCCGAAGGCCTGAGGGTGATCCGACCCGCGGGAGGGCTGGGACCTGGATGCTGGAACACGTTTTGATGCAAAATGCACCAGAAGTTGAGAAAATGTTGTCTCCTCGAACAAAAGATTGTAACAATAGCAATTATTCTAACATCCGAATCTGGTATTCGAATTTTTGACCGTGCCGTATTCGACCCGTTGGAAATAGTTTGATTTATTTGAAGGAAGCCCGTGTGATACAACTTAGAACCCGTATGATACTTAAAGTTATCACACAGCCCGGAACACCTGTATCAAACGTTTTCACAACCCAGGTATGACATAATGGCTAATATATTAGGGGTGAGTACCGGTACAGAAAATTCAGATACAGGAATGGTGCAGGTTAGTGCGGAATTGGAGCTGTGCAGGTATTTCTGATGTCTACCTGCACCTAACCTGCACTGGTCCATGTGTTGGGTTTTATACATAAATGTCCTATAATATATTAGCTGTATATGGATTGTTATTAGCTGCATTGACTGTTACCACCTAATATAAGTTAATAGATAAAAGTACAATGTATATATATAAAAGAAAAAATAGCAATGGTTCCTCAACAATTTTACTATGATCCATACTAAATTCGGAGTGGTGCAGGTAAAATTTGTCTGGTGCAGGTAATTTTCAATGCTACCTGCACGAGTGCAGGTATGCAGAAAAAAGTATTTTGAGCTCTGCATATACATACCTGTATACTCTCCATCCAGCTCCTGACACTGGTGAAGGTTGGTTCAGTTGAGACGTCGTACATGATGATGACTCCGTCCGCCTTACGGAAGTACGACTTGGTGATGCTGCGAAACCTGGTGTAGGTATAAATACAAGAAACACAGTCAACATCCCTGCATTGTTTTATTTGCAAAGCCATGCCAGAAGGCTTATTGCAATTGCACAGTCTCAGTAAGAGTAAAATGATAGTTAAAGAGTACGTAACACTAATGTCTAATCAACTAGTATAATGGTTAGATTTGACATCTTCTTTGAAGGCAGTGGTTTGCTGCCAGTGCCTTTTCCTGCAGATCTAGAGGTTTGACGATTTAGGCTAATACCTGAAGCTCCCTCATACACGGGGCTGTTGATTTGGAAAAGTCACCAACCGAAATGACGAATACGATCCCTTACATGCATAACATACAACAGACAAAATAAAGAATTCTGTAACCTATCCACAGATCCACAGAATTTGACCCATCTTGAGGTAAAGTAGTGGGGTCATTTATTACTTACGCCAGGGGATGTTTCTTTTTATTTCTGAATCAATGTTTAACAAAAATGTTCTTTTGATTAATTCTTTTACTGCACTGTTTCAAACTGCTGTACCAATGATTTTAAGCCTTTGTCAGAATAACAATAAGTGTAGTACCAACAGGATAAGCTAGGGGACGCACCTCTCCTGCCCAGCGGTGTCCCACAGCTGCATGGTGATCTTCTGGTTCTTTGCTACTACTGTCTTCAGATGGAAGTCCACACCTAAATAAAAGCAATAAAACTAGAATCATTTGGTCAAGACAATGGTACAGCTTTGTATTTTGCAGTGTTCTAAGACTTGCGGCTTGCTCCTCTGCACACAAGTCTTGTGTTTAGCATAAAATAACCTTCAATAATTGTATGTTATATAAAATGAAAAAAGTGAAAACCATTTGCACTTCATAACTTTAGCCAGTATAATAAAAAAATACACACATTATGAAGAAAACTATACTTTCTTTGTAAGCCATAAAATGATAAATTGAAGCAATGACAACTAGACAAGTGCATGTTACTGTAATGATTTTTCTGCATACTAAAACAAAGTCAACAATTGCTCAGAGTAATTAAATAACCTTCCTGACGAAGGTCGACGGATGTGCGACCAAAAATTCGAGGTAAGCAATTTGTTGAATGTCAGTTATAAACTCCAACATGGATTATGCCAACACAGACGAACTTCCATGCTAAAGTCAACAATAGTAATGTCCAAGCATGTTAAAGTGCCCCACCTATGGTAGATGAGAAGGTTGCCTTGTAGTCATCATGACACACCCTGTAGATGAAGGTGCTTTTCCCCACACCAGAGTCGCCTACAAACACCACCTTAAACATCCGTGCAGTCCCGGGCGTGTCCTGGGATAAAACCACAGAGGAGCGATTCAGATTCAAATGGACTAAAGGAATATTAATTACATCTCAGCTAAAGGTATGTTTGAAACATCTTTTTGACACCAACAATTTCAAACACTCTGCATTATCTGTACTGTAACTGTGTGCCAGGGCTGTCTTCAGCTTTAAATCGTTTTCAGTCCTGCCAAGGAGGTCCTGCTAATATTGTTTGGGAGCTCATGATGTTCACTTTAATCGTAATAAATCTGTCATTTCATGTAATCAAGTTCAGATTGTTGGGATGATAAGGGTGAACTTTTTGTCTGTCCCAACAAACAAATGTCCATCCCAGGACAGAGGGACAGGTCCTGGAGACCAGCACTGTGCATAAGTTTCCAATGGACTACAGAACTTCCCGAATGCAAACTTAAAGTCTCACAAAAACCTTATTTCCCCTTCTACTGCAAAGTATTCCCCACAAATATATGTAATACTATATAATAATTTACAGTTGTCTACAGTTAAAAGAAAAACCTTACCTACCTGTTCAGCTGTAGTGCTGCCTACTGTGTTCCCTCCAACCGGTTGTCCCCGCGGTTCCCCGATATCAAACATTTCCTCCTCGCTATTCTCTACGCTATCCCTCAAATCACCGTGGTTCTCTTCCGCTACTATCCTCGACTGCCGTGAAAGTTGTCTGGACGGATGTCGCCTACTAATACTACGTTCTACTGTTGGATTGATGGATTGAAGATCGGTTGAAATCACATCTGTTGATTCGTTGTCCTCGTCAAATGAATTCTGCGTCAATTCTTCCATGATTACATCATACTCTATCCCATCATCCTCTATTTCCAGGGGGTCTAGGTGCGAGGGGAAGCTGTGGAGGACACCTTCTGTCCTGTGGTGAAAAAAAGGAAAAAAAATAGCAAACAAAGAAATAAGTTGTTGATGAAGGTAATATTACATTCAGTTAAAAAGATATGCCGAATAGCAGTAAACTGTTACTCATCAAATGAATTATGATTTTGGAATGGTCAGCAAACAAACAAGTCTCAGACCTTAGGCATAGACTCTATAAACTGAACTTTATAGTAACTAGTTGTGTATCCAAACGTTGTAATATATATAGCTGCCAATTGTCTTTCGTCTTCTTAGCAAAAAGGGTTTCTTTTTACATGTATTTGCAATGAGGATGAAAGAGGATTGGCTGCTATGTCATATGTTTTGATACCAGGCAACTTTAGAGCAACTTTGAAATCTACTTTCATACTGGATTGACATTGGTCTTGAATTTTATGTCATCTTTTAATATGTTATGTTAGTAATACCTTGAATGTTAGACAATGTACAAGCAAGATAATACCAATTACAGAAGCCATGATAATTTATAATTTTTTTACTTTATTCAGTGAATTATGTATCTCACCCTTGCAAAGCAGTTTTGTTATCAGAAATGCTTAAAAGTAAGCAGCAATGCTTTCAAGTGGCCCCGTATTGTAGGATTGGAAGGTTAATGTTTTGGTCATTTGCTTTGCACAAAATAAGTCAGACTATCATGTTGCCTTTTATTCAAGTCATAGAGTACAAAATGTAATGTTGACTGCCAATACACAGTACATGATTGTCTGAAAATTATAGGATTTGCACATATCAACTTGTCAAAATTTTGTTTTCAAAATTGCATAATCCTTCAATAGGGGCCTGTAAGTAAGAAATTGTATCTTTAAGTTAATATTCATGTTAAAGTCAGACTTAATACAGATTAAGCGAAACGGCCACCCAACAAAACACCAGAAAACACAAAGGAAAGATACAGTCACACTTCAACAAAAATCGGTCAGCCAACAAGTCTGTTTTAGGCAGTAATGCGCCTCAGGTGTTCTCTTCTTTGCAAGCTCCGAAGAGAACTTTTTTTCTGTCTGTTTCACAGAAAAAAATATAACAGTCTCTGCTTTAAGTTTGGAATTCCACTTTTCCCATTTTTACAAGTGCTAATATTTTCAGTATAAAAGCACCTGGTCCAAAAGTCTTTACATATGATTGACAAGTATGATGTACAGTTGTGAAATATGATAATATTTATAACTTTCATGAATATTGATTTTAAGAATTTTCTTCCTGTAGGAATTCTTGCAGATAAGTTGAGGGTCAAGCAATGACTGAACTACAGGGGGGATGAAAATGGGTCAGAGTTATAGCTTCAGGGGTCTTTTACAAGTCTTGTCTGCGGCTCAGTCAACTTAAAATAAGACTTCTCTGACTCGTTCATCGTGAAATTTTAAGAGGTTGGACTATGTTTGGAGGATGCAGAGTCTTGTTAAAAATGATAATCAAAAGCAGATTTCTTTTGATTTTGAAAATCAAACGACCTTCCAGTGATACGTCGATGAAGGTTAGACATCCAGGTAATAAGATATGCCAAAAAGCAGTTACTCAAACAACTGGATATGATTTTTGAAACGGTCAGACATTTCAACTAGCATCCACTAGATTTCATCAGTAACACTGAAGTGATCTGGAAGAAACTGGTCTTTTATACCTTAACTACAGTGTATGAATGAAGACAATTTAGCTGTCCAATAGAAAACATGTAAGACAAGGTCTAGGTGAAGACCATCCAGTGATCATCAAATATGGCTGAATTGAAGTTTGCTCACTGAGTGTGACAGGAGAAGAATAGATGTGAGGTATTAATAAAAGAAGACACAAAACGTTAGTTGCAAACGTAAACACAAACACCAACGAAAAAGGGGCACCTCCCAACACTAGATGCAGGTAGGTATTTACTCAGGGAAGATCCTTGTCTGGCTAGCGGGGCTGGTCTGGTCTCCGTGGTTACGGGGACTTCACGTTTCTCACCTCGACTGTTCTGTGGGGAACATAGCAAAGTTTTAGATACATAATTTATCATCAAATAAATCAGCAACCAGTACCAGTCAAATCAACCCCCTGCCCCATCCTATAATTTCTAAGATTTGGAAATGCTGTATGGTAATGGCCGAGTGGGTAGAGTGTTTGTCTTGCGTTCGGTAGGTCGTGAGTTCGATTCCCGGCCGAGTCATACCAAAGACTTTAAAATGGTACATGCTGCCTTCTCTGCTTAGCACTCAGCTTCTGGGAAAGAGTATGGAAGTTGACCACATGCCACTACCAGTGGACTAGCCCCCTGCTGTAGTGATTGCACAAAGTTGTGTGGCCCAGGGCTACTGAAATGGAAATTGGTGCTGCCCTATGCGCCATCAGGTGCGGGAAGGACTTTGACTTTTGAGTAGAACCTATGTTGGCCATTGCACCAGTCTGGTAAAATTGCCATTATAATTACTGGGTGCAATGGCCAAAAAGGGTTGAGAGTGTTCACCTTGCAGTCATTTGAGTCATAACCAAAGACTTAATCAACATCATGGCACTTGATGCAGGACAACGCATTGATTACAATCAATTGTAGGCAATAAGTGACTCTGAACAAAATACTGTAAATTTAATGCATTTAAGTTTGCGGGGATTTAATTTCGCGGTAGCGGGAAAAAGGACTTTTCGCGGTGGATTTAAGTTCGCGGTTACACCATAGACTGCAGTTTAATACCTTAGTAGAAAAAAGTTCGCGGTGGTTTTAAGTTCCCGGTGAAGTGGTCGCCGCAAAAACCGCGAACATTAATCCACCGCGAACATTTCTGCATTTACTGTTACAGTAGTTCAATAATCTTGAAATTACAAAATTTTTAAGGATTTAGGATACATAAATTCCATACCTTTCTTATTGTTTCATATTCGTCTTTGTCATCTCTTAGCTTTTGGTTCATATTCCTGAAAAATAAAGCAAAAAGAATAAATTAATGTAAAATTAATAAAATAATAACAAAAATATACTTAATTCAAAAACTAGATTTTCCAATAATAACAGTCCTGTTTTTTTTTTTTGCTTCCAACAGACTATGACTTTACAAATTAACGAGGAACTTGCTGCAATCAAGGAGGTTCTTTTTTAACCTCCTTGGTGCTATACAATATCTGATTCATCAAATCTATGACTTAACGCTTAAGTTCACCTTTATCCGTAGGGTAACCTATATCCGTTCCTTTAAAGAATGATGTATTTAGGGAAATCAAGTCGACAGATGGTGGTTTCAAACTGTCATACTTTAGAAATTGTACAATTTGAAACTACCTCCCATCGACTTGATATCTCTGGATACCCTATTTAGCAACACAACAGATATAGGTTATCCCCGGGGATAAAGGTGAACTAACGTTACATTGTGATAAACCTTACTTGAGCAGGTCCAGTTGCTTGACCAGACTTTCTCTCTCCTTCACCATTCCTGCTGTCACTCTCCAGGCAGTCCTGAAACAAACATCCGCCAAACGTCACAAACATGCCTCAAAAACTTGTCTGCTTTCCAAGTGTATATTAAAAATCTTACCAACAGACATGATGCTTGCAAGGTCTATTCTCTGCACTGCAAAAAAGTTACAGTAGGTACAGTAAAATACAGAAATGTTTGCAGTGGTTTTATCAGGGCTCGAAGTTAACTATGTCCCGATGTCCCGGGGCCACTAAAATTTAGGCCGGGACAACTGAAAAATCTTTTTGGGACACTTTTGGGACAATAGGAAAATAATCAACGAATCAACATCAGAATGTCCGATCTCCCCGCGGCCCGCGGTTGTCAGGCGTGCGTACTCTGACTTACAGTTGTTGTAATACATAATTTCTGAAAATAGGGTTGGGACAGTCCATCCTCACTTCGGGACAGTTGAAATTTATTTTTGGGACAATGCTGGGACAGTAGGGAAAAAAGTTAATTTTGAGGCCTGTTTTATGTTTGTGGTTTTCACGGTCCGTGGCCACTTAACCGCAAACTTAAAACCACCGCAGACATTTTTTCCATGGCACTGTGAGAGACTACAGAGCATGGTGCTACCACAAACTTAAAACCGCCGCGAAAAGTCATTTTTCCCGCTACCGCAAAATTAAATTTCAGCGAATTTAAAGGGAGAGAGGGAGGGAGGGAGAGAATGAAGACTGGTTGACCGACCTTGTTTTCCGTTTCCTCTCAGTGTCTGCCTTCTCCTGCCACTCTTGTACCTCAGCCATGGGGAGGGAGGGACAGATGGAGCAAGGGAGGGAAGGAGGGGGGAGGAAAATGAGGGAGGGATTGATGGTGGGAGGGATGGAGGGAGAGAGAGAGTGGGAGGACTGGTGGACCAACATTGTTTTCTGTTTCCTCTCTGTGTCTGCCTTCTCCTGCCACTCCTGTACCTCTGCCATGGGGAAGGAGGGAGTGAGAGAGAGAGAGAGAGAGAGAGAGAGAGAGAGAGAGAGAGAGAGAGGGGAGGAAAGGTTGACAAACCTTGTTTTCTGTTTCCTCTCAGTGTCTGCCTTCTCCTGCCACTCCTGTACCTCAGCCATGGGGAGGGAGGGACAGATGGAGAGAGGAATGGATGGATGGATGGATGGATGGAGGGAGAAGGATAGAGAGTATATATTATATAGGAGGAAAGGTAATAACCAACCTTGTTTTCTGTTTCCTCTCGGTATCTGCCTTCTCCTGCCACTCCTGTACCTCAGCCATGGCTCCCTTCAGCCCACTCAGGGAGCTGTGTAACTTATTCTGTAACGCCTCATTGGTCTGTGGGGAAAACATATCAACAATGTTAGCTTAAACAAAGCATAGACACTATCATATATGTTATATTTGGCCCGGTTATAATGACCCGTCCTGAGGTGTATATTAATTGCCATAATTCATTGGCGGTTCCTATAACCTGGTGACCGAATGAACGACCAAGTGTTAAGCTTAGCCAACAAAGACAAACACCACTGTTTGTGATCTATCCTGCACGTCTGACATGTTTGAACCGCATCTGCACTATTTTGGATCCGTCCCTGACTGTGTGTATACCGGTCAATTTCCTGTGTATGGCTTCTTCTGATTGGGTCTAGTTTTTCAAAATCATTTGAGACTTGCAGGAATTCTATGTGACTGTTACAGTCATAACAAACAGGAAATGGGGACTTCTGACTGCTTAATGTTGCCTGGCTATATGATTACTTTAAACAATAACTTTAATTTAGTTTTCTACTCATTCAACATTACACTATTCAATTTTTCCTTCTCCGTTACATACATTCATTTGTTTAGCAATTATTTTTTCATTTGCAATTATTGGTAGTCATTGGGAATAGATATACAATGAAAATGAAGATGTTATCAACAATCGTCATAATTCATTTTGTCATCCCTACGTATCACTTCCGAGGTCATCCCTATACCTATTACTTCCAAGGTCATGGAACATTATGAAGGTCATTGTTACTTACATATCCATTGTCATCACATATTCAGAATAAATAAAGCATTCACAGCTAAGAAACAGTTAAACTCTACTTTTAGTTGATATACCATTAGCCTTAGGATAAACCTACAAAACACTGAAAGTTTAGCCCCAGGCCAGTTAGAAGATCATATTTAACTACACCCTACCTGATAGCTACATCTAGCACGGACAGCTTTCATGTGCAGAAAGCGCCAGTATAGCCAGGCCAACACACAGAACTTTACCGTACAGTCCAGCAGTTCTACTACAGTCACAAGAACCAATCCCACGTCTATGGTAAACTTCATATCCATGGTGGCAGGGGTTACCGACATGCTTTTTTTGCTAACTCTAGAAAGGTGGTCGGATGATTCAAACGCTCTATGTACAGCTGGTATAGACCAGTATTTTAAATCAGTGATGCAAACACGGGCCAGTCCATTTTTATGAAGACGGGTCAAAATATTTCTACAGTGACTGTCATAAAAAACTAACATGGTGAATGAAAAAAAGAGTCATGACCACTAAATGGTACATTTTCTAATGCCATGGATATTAAATTCCACTTCAAAATATCATATTTTGCATGCAATATTGTGTGCCACCCCTGTCAGGGCAATGATGGTATAGTCCATCTAAGGGTGTTGTAACGGCATGTGGGTTTGTCACCTGTCCAACTGCTTAAGTCATTTGCATACTGTGTTTGGAGCTGTTTATGGTACAGGCACATCCGGTTTTCTACCAACAACTATATTTTGTGTGTCTGTCAAATGTCTGAATAATGACACCTAGCTTGAAACCAGGCACGTATTATATTGTACAACAGGGCTCAAAATACCACCTGCATATGCAGGTTAGTGCAGGTAAATTTGGAGTTGTGCAAGTATTTACATTGTATGATATCTACCTGCACCAAACCATATTGGTCCATGTACTGGGTTTTATACATTAAATGTCCTGCGGTGTAGGCGTATACGGATTGCTATTAGCTGCATTGACTGTTACCACTTATAAAGTATGAAAAAAAAGCAATTATATAGTTCCTGAACAATTTTAGTATGATCCATACTTCCTAAATTCAAAATGAGTGGTGTAGGTAATTTTCAATGCTACCTGCACCAGTAAATGTAAGGATGTATGCATAAAAAAGGATTTCAAGCCCTGTACAATGTACTGTTGCAATTGAGGGAAAAAGCTGCTTGCTTCCAAAAAAAGGGCATTTTTATAGGGAGCAACAGTTACTTTTGAACAAGAAGTTACTTTAAAGTTATTCTCATGACCTACATTTGTAAATCTATTAATAATTCAACAGCACAGATATCTATTGTGTTTTTTTCTTGCATGATGATAATTATGTATTGTCTGGCCACAACTTTTCACCTCAAGTGAACTTTATGGTCCTGCCTTTCATAAAACGTTGATATAAGAACAGCTGTGCTATAACAACAGCAGCCAGTTTCTAGTTCAAGCATGTATTAAAGAAAGTCATAAATGGGACATTCTTAAACATCATGTGCATGCAATTTAAATGAATCAGATATATATTTGGGAATGAATTGTTATTGAAAATTAAAAAACATATGAAAATTTATGAGGTGATATCAAATATTTGTAATGCTCTTGTAGTTCCCTGTCAAGAGCTTGCCGGACCTTATGATTCATGTTTTCACGATAAATCTTATTGACTTGTCAGTTTTGTGATCACTACTCAACATTATGTGGTCCAAAGCATGTGGGAGGCTGGCAAGTCAGCAACAAAACACTTCAATCTTTCTATTGGCATTTCCTTGTTGCCAAGTGTTTTTAGGCACAAATTGTGACTTACTTATAATATTTTATTCAAACGGGAGGGGCAGGTCAGCGTCCCAGGTTATAATGCACTAAACAGATTGTTAGTACATGTAGCAGGGAATTATATAAGTGAACATGGCAGTTCTTGGTCAAGAATCAGCAGTTTTGTATACTTCAAAATAATTATAGATTTCTCATATACTAACTTGAAGACTTTGAAAGCAAGGAATATATAAATTATGTACTAAGTCTTCATTATAGATCTTATAGACCACTTGTCTGATTATTGTAATTCTGCAAAACATCCAGGTTTCAAATCTCATATTTTAGACATGTTGTTTCATAATTTGGTTGAAGATACAACTTATCTGCGGGCCTAGGAAAGAAGAGGACTGCTATAGGTTGAATGAGACAGACAGTACAGTAGTTAGTCTTACCTTGGTGAGACTCTGGTTGAGTTGTTTGGTCTGAGACTCAGACAGATTCAGCTCCTGTAGTTTCTGCTCAAGCTGCATGAGAAAATGCAAAGACTTTTAACAGAGCTCAAACAGAGGTTGGGCCACCAACTGCATGTGACCATTGACACTAAAATAAAACTGGTATGTGATCACATTCAAGTGATTACACCATAATGATTATAACATCAAATTGAATGGACATCAGGGCTCTAGCCAGCGTCCGTTTTTCCGTCAATTGACGAAAATTTGCCGAGTGTGACAGAAATTTTTTAAAACCAATCCGTCAATCTTGACAGACAAAAATTCTTGGTGCAAGCTACAGGCGGCTTGGGGACGCCGTCCACAGTCGGAAAGCCACACATAGTGCTATAATTATAAATTATTAGTGTTGACAATGTGAGTCGGCGTTCCTTTGCATACGATAATCTCATTAAAACCCGTTCAAGGTCTAGGTTCAGTCCTTCTTACTAGAATTATTATAGTGCATTCTATGAACTTGTGTCATGATAGTGAAAATTAGTTTTCGCGGTTTTCGCGACGATTGGAATTGGCTGACGGAAAAAAAATTCGAGCTGGCTAGAGCCCTGCAGTAAATATCAAATACCTGTCTCTGTCTCAGCAGTATGTCATGTAGTTGGCTGTCTTTGGCCTCTAGTTCCATCTTCAGATCTTCATAGGCCTGTTTCTCTTTGGATAGTTCCTGCAGGTTTGAGTGGAAAAATTGTATGCTCCAATGAGTAGTCTGAAAAAACGGTGTAAGTAAAGAATGTTTGAAAGCAAGCCTGAAGAGGATTGCTATTTGAAACTGATTTTCAAAAGTTACATATGGTCTCCTTAAATAATATGTGTTTGTACACCAAAAGGCAGCAACTGGATATGCTTTGGACACGGTCATATGTTTCAGATAGCATCCACAATCTTTCATCAGTGACACTTTGAGTAACTGCTTTTTGGCGTAACCTTCATTGACAAAATATGTACTTTATAGTATCGTTCAAAAATGTAAATTTTCAGTCACCTCTGACTTTATTTTGTCCTTCTCCATCTTGATCTGTTGTTCCATCTCTTCATACAGACGTTGGACCTCCTCATCATGTTCACTAGATTTACTGGGGAACAACAACCAAATTTTTTTGGTAAATTCGATGCATCTTAATGTTTTTGTCTTCTTCTGCAATATTCTATTGGTCCTATATACAAACTTAAGGTAAGATTATGGTGCGTGGAGACTTGACATTAATAGGTGGGAAGTGCCACAAAATTTTAACTGATATTAAGTTTTTTGCTTCAAAGAATGTATATCATACAGTAAATCTTGAAATGTGCATTTCTATTTTTACAGTTTTACTACAAAAACTAATGCTACAAAATCCCTACCTATCAACCTTATTTTTTGGGGACAGATACAGGAAACACAACCTTTACAGTGGCCTTAGCACACCTTAAATCTACAGTTTTTCAGAAATGTTTCAACCTTAAATATCTCCATTTCCCTCCTATGCAAAATTAAGTCCCAGCCAAAATGAACAATTACATAGCACATTAGCAGTATGATGAATTCATAATATAAAAAACAAACCTTCTTAAGACATCTTCCAGTCTGCTGTGCTCCTGCTGTTTGGACCTGAGATCTACCACCATCTTACGCAGGAAGTCTTCAAAGTTGCCGAGAAGTTCTGGACTGTTGAGGTTGAGCTGGAGCCACATCTCTCGCACACGCTCGTAGCTGGGAACAGATGGAGAAGGGAATAAAGGCAAGAGAATGATTGATTTGTAAAACATTGCAGTCTATAGGCTGTATTGTGTAATACATTACAAGGGAGAGTGTTGAACTTCACATATCCTCGTTATTTCCTTTCAGATTACAATTTCAATGGCCGTCCATAGCTGAGGACAGTTGGAGAAGAGATGAAGAAGGGAATACATTAGCAAAATGATTGTCTAATTCAGATCTCTTACTTATATATGCACATTGGTTAAGGCTATGTTATGTTTTGAATAGCCTCATAATTAGTCACCTTAAGCTGTCAACAAGGGTGACAATGAAACAAGAATGTTTTTCTTTTGCTTTTGTGATGATTTCTATGAAAAAAATCTCTTTTGCATCTCAGGAAGATTAGCTCTATGAGCCAAAGGGTATCACAATAAACTCAACCAATTTTCTTGTAAAATGGCCCCTTACTTTTTCCAAGATTTCTTCTACTTCTACTTCTACATACTACAGGGCAAGACCCCACATGAGGCATTTAATACCCAGGAATTGCAATCTTTGGAAAAAAGCATAGTTGATTTTTTTCATGAGGTTGTCCTCATTTATTTTTCCTGTTGCTTTGTTTTTCTGTCAGATTTTTTGGCAAACCTTTTTAATGTTCTCTGACTCTGGGAGTAGATTGTTACAATTAAATTTCACAAACAAAAATGTGCTTTGGGTTGATTTCAAGCCGACTCACTTCTCCAGCAGTCCCACATCTATCTCCAGACTGTCCATGAAGTCCTGAAACTTCTGCAGTGCCTGGTCCTCCCCTTCTTCTGCCTCATACACCTGCACCTGGGGGGCGGAGTCTTCCTCAACACTGCTGGTCTGGTCAAACCCTAGGAAACAACCTGTACAACAACAACAACAATAGCATCAACAATACGGATTTCAGTCCTCCCCTTCTTCTGCCTCATACACCTGTACCTGGGGGGCGGAGTCCTCCTCAACACTGCTGGTCTGGTAAAACCCCAGGAAACAACCTGTTTAACAACAACAACACAGATCTCAGTAACCTTGTTACAGTAACTTTGATAACGTCTGTCTTGTACACCTGTACCTGAGGCACTGAGTCCTCCTCAACACTGCTCATCTGGTCAAACCCTAGGAAACATCCTGTACAACAATAACACAAATTTCAGCACTTAAACATAAACTCAGCAAAGATGTCTATTGTAAAGGTTTAAAGTTCTAGGATTTGAAAAGGCAAACTTTAAGGGAAATCCAAAAATTGAATATGACTTTTGGCTGATGATACCGCAAAATTTTACATACTTGTCCGTTATCTTTATACTTAACAATTTCTATCAAACCCAAGGAAACACCCTCTAGGCACAGCAACACAACTTTCAGCACATTGGTTGATGTTTGCAGTAGTTATATTTATCTGTTAACTATATGACACCACAAATCTGCATTGCTACTTTCATGAAACCCCTGGAAAGACCCTGTACAGCAACAGCACAGGTTTCAGCACCAAGCAATCCAAAAGAAAAATTTGAACTGTTTTGTTGTTATAGAGGCCTTTACTTTCTCAAGATTATCTTGATCACCTAGATATCCTAAGTGTATATACTTCATTTTCAGATGCTGATAATGATGTGGTAAGAATGTGATCAACACAGATTTTAGCACCTTGACAGAATATCATGTAATGGTATAATTTAGACTTGTGGTGTAATTTGCAGGCACCACACTAAATGGTAACATTATGCTTAGTGGTGTACTAATTGAATACCTCGCAAAGTTCATTCATACAGTAGACACATACTGGGACACTTTTCTATTGTGGTTCCAATGTATGACTGAAGGATACACATGGAAACCCAATGGAAAACATAGCTAATATCCACCACCAATTGCTCCACCCACAGACACACAAGGACCTGCCAGCCTGCTGTCTGCTGATGTCACGGTGGCATGGAGTGAGTCAAGTAGAATCAGGACAGAGGCATGATGTTTGCGGATAGAAGACTTTATTCGGAGCTCTGGTAAACACGTCTTTCTCTGTCGGCTTCTCTTGGTTGAATCCCCCGTACCCTCATACCTGTCACTTCTCCCGACCCCTCTACATCTGGTCCCACTTAGTCCGGTGACATTCCCCACACCAGGGGTTAACAGTGACTTAACACGCTGTCACCTCGTGACACCCTCGTGACACCTCACCCCTCATTTTTTAAAACAATTTCCACATTGTTGACAGCTGTTATCAATTATTGATTACCGGGACATATTATCAGGAAGATCATCACCGCTTTTCTTTTACATACTTCTATACAATACTACTAATTCTTCTACAATGCAGGTCAGCGACATTTACAAAACAACAACAAAAACATAACAATTTACAACAACAAAAGTTCATCAATGGTTGCCAGGTGTCCCGCGCCAACTTCCTCCTCGGCGACCGGCTTGCGCACTTCCGGGTGTGTCCCGGAACCACAGGGAAACGACAGGGACCCCTCTGCCCGTCGGGAAAAGGCTTGTCTTGTCAACAGAGGCCTCCCGGCTGGATGCTCCCACGACGACGACTCTCTTACGACGTCGGGCCCTCGGGGCGTCGTTGTCTGCCGAGTCGTGCTGCGGAGTCTCGCCTGTAGAGGTTGGGGTCGGACAGGACAACGCAAAGCAACCACTGACGCACATACACCGGTCTCCTAATCTCGACACCTCACCTACGTCTCAACTCTTCTCTACCACTGCTCTCGCTTCTACCTCTCGACATACATATCCTCAATACATAAACACAAACATACAGACTTTCCGACAACTACATGAAACGCCGGACACCCCTGACCTGCTATGGAAACATCATACGAACTACACATTACTATCCCGGGGAGTAAAACCCATATGTTCTATCTATAACAATTCCATCTCTATCTGTCTATCTTACATCTAAACTGACCCATCTGGTGACTCCCCCCCACTGACTTCCGCCACGTCCAATCTATACTGTATTCCTGATAGCACTGACATAAATTATCTAACGTTGGTTGCCTACATTCTAACAAATCTAAAACTACTACAACAAAGCTGAACAAAGTAAGTAACAGAACTAGGCCGGTGTGCGCGGTGCGTCAATGATATTATGCGAGCCCACCGACCTTCCTCCTGTGTCTCTCTCTGCCCGGGCCGGGCGCTCTTCCTCCGGTCACCGCCGCGTGGCCGTCCTGCCCCTGCCCTGCTGCCGCGCCCGCCGTGTGGCCGTACTCCGCTCCCCTCGCTGCTGCTGTAGGCCATTACTGTCGCGGTCATCATGATCACAAGTCGCTTCGAGTCAGTCTGCATCTCTCGGACGCCTCCCCTCCTGCTTCCTCTCGCTCGCCTCGGCCACCGACACTCCCTCGCCGCCTTGCCCCTAGCTGGTCAACCCTGCGGGCTCGGTACTCCGGGCCGGCGCTCTCTGAGTCGAAGTCAGCCTGCGTCTCTGTACACCTCCCGTTTGCCTCTGTCCCGTCCGTTGAACCTGACTCACCCCAGCCGTACTACCAGATGTCACGGTGGCATGGAGTGAGTCAAGTAGAATCAGGACAGAGGCATGATGTTTGCGGATAGAAGACTTTATTCGGAGCTCTGGTAAACACGTCTTTCTCTGTCGGCTTCTCTTGGTTGAATCCCCCGTACCCTCATACCTGTCACTTCTCCCGACCCCTCTACATCTGGTCCCACTTAGTCCGGTGACATTCCCCACACCAGGGGTTAACAGTGACTTAACACGCTGTCACCTCGTGACACCCTCGTGACACCATGCTCTCCTCCTAGGAGTGACTGATGACCATGAAACTCATGAGAAAATACATTGGAATGATAGTCTCTAATTGGCGATAAGGAAACCTTTCCAATACATATCCTCCAAAGCAAACAATATGAACCCTCTGACTTGGGAAAAAGGGAAGATACACACAGGGGATATTCCTGTTCTGCTGGGTGTGTTTCTTGAGTGTTTCCCCTGAGTTTCAACTATTGAACTGAGCTTTATCATCGTGGAGCAATGTCTGATTAAACAATGTTCTACAATAAGCTCTTTCAATGTTTGTCCTTACCGAAGCCATCAGTGAACTCCTGCATGGTGAGGAAGCCGTTCCCATCCTGGTCCAGATGGTCAAACACATCCTCCAGCTGGTCTGGGCTCAGGGGCAGCTCTGGGACTAGTCTCTGCATAAAGACAGAAACAAATAAAACATGATCTCAAAAGTCTAATCTTAGAAAAAACAGCAAAGTCAAACACATCCTCCAGTTGGTCTGGACTCAGGGGCAGCTCTGGTACTAGTCTCTGAATACGTACAGACAAAACCTTGTTTAAGAAGACAAAGTCTGGAGATGTTTTTATGAAAACACATGCTTATTGGTCTGGACTAGTCTTCTCTGAATACATATAAAAACTTGTTTTAGAAGAGAAAATCAACGTGTATTTTTCATGAAAACATTCAAATTGAAAACACATCCTTAAGTTGGTCAAGCCAGGGGCACCAACCTCTGGATGCTTAATGTTTATTTTCCATCCTTTTTTATTTGAAAAAAATTGTTTGAGATAACTGTACAATTATCGCCTAGTTTAAGGCTGCAAGTTTATTTTATCAATAAACCATTTCATTGATTCATTGATTGATTGGTAGTGGTACAAATCATATATCTCAATACTTGGCAATAGTGAATTTTGAACATTTTGTGTGGCAAATACTTTGGAATGTTCATTAGAAGACAATGATATGTTATACCCTTGTGTTATGGTGACATCTAAACATGTACAATTGTTAGGCTATCAGCAAAACCAAAATATTTGAACTTCTTATTTGTTGTTTGTACACTGTATACACAAAGGCCCAGTATAGCTTGAAAGTTTTGCGTTTCTGAGTCCTTTTGGAATTCTCATATCACTTCACTTGATAATATACCTGGTGATATAGTAACATCCAAACATTTACAAGTGTTAGCCTATTGCCAAGGGTATACAAGAGTCGATATCCTTAGTTACATAACAAATACTTCAGTAGAAATATCAATGTTTGAAGACACCCACTCCTTTTTTATTACCCAAGCCTTGACTTGTTGACATTTGGCTCTTACAAACACCTACCCCTTACAGCGATGAAACTTTTGAACACATTAATACCACTTCAAGCTGTATAAAGGGGACCTTTTATCAGACTAGGCAGAAAAACTAGATGAAATGTGAAAAGAAGTGACAACAGATAAAAACATAAGAAAGGGAGGATTTGCTGTAAATGTGAATGGTGAAATGCCTGATTATGAGGATATTGAACAGCCCCCCTGGACATTTAACTTGTCACCTTGGCATCTGTATAATGTAACTTTGGCCTTTTTGCTCACTGTGTATTTAAGTTAAGCTGTGGGTTCGACTCAGGCAAAGCCCCCTTATCTGTCAATCAAAAATCATTCCGATCCACTTTTTAGATATTTTCACTATTGTAAATCATCCAGCATATGATTCACATTTCATGACAAATTTTGCCAAAATTATACTTTTCCCATATTTTTCACTATAGTCACATCATATCAATTCACATGTTTTTCAGGCTTCCAACCAAAGTCACTATGAAGGTCACATTACTAGTATACACCTGCTACCTGTGGTAGCGAATCCCTCTCCCATTATATGAGATCCAGCGCTGCTACCACACAGATAACAGTTATGGTTCCCCTGGTACTTATTAAGGAATTGTAACTTGATTTACAGTAACTTTGACATGTTTAACCTTTTTTCCAGTTATATGTTAGGTATTGACTTTCTCTAAACCAGTTCCTTTTAGTGATACCGAGAAAGAGTACTTGTGCCACTGTCAATAAAAGCGACTCAGTACAAAAAGTAATGGCCAGCAAAATTGTATAATTTACTATGAGCCCAAAAAAAAAATCATCTATGTGCAAGCATGTCCAACTCCCACAGGATGGGGAACAACAGACGATAAACTGGAGAGTGAGAGTGAGTGTGTGTAAAAAGGCTCAGAGAGATGGCTAGAAAAAGAGTGATACCAGTTTATGTAATTTGAAATGTCTAGAAGTCATCTTTGTATCTTATCCAGTAGCAGAGCTTGATATGTCTTGATATGTCTTGACATACCTGCATGTCGCATATAGTGATGAAACCCTTAGAGGGTGAAGAAACAGAAGCCTTATTCTTAAAGCTGGAGGGATACCCTTTATTCCTATTCATGGCTTTTCTGCTTCAGATGTATTTCCTGGAAGAGACGGCCTCCCGACTTGAGGGTACGCACCCTAGAATTGGGACCCCAAATAAACTGGGGTGTGCACCATTATCCAGCTTTACGTAGAGCTTGATTTGTCCTGACATACCTGCATGTCCCGTTTGGTGATGAAACCCTTAGCCTCCTTGTCACACAGAGAGAACAGCTCCTGGGCCTTCTGCACCATCATTTCCTGTAGCTCCTCTGTAGACAGGGACACCTCTGTAGACTGGGGGGAAAATTGAACAGATAGATCATTGCTACTGTACTTTAGCAAGTGTATCATACAACATGTACATGTACATAAAATGTTTCATGCTAATGTACACAATTCTTTCATATGTCACTGAAGGTTAGACGTCAAGGTAATGAGATGTGTCAAATAGTAATTACTCAAGCAACTGGATGTGATTTTGGAAATGGTCAGACATTTCAGGTAACATCTGTCGGCGATTCTGCTATTTTTCCTCAGTCTCAAACTCAAGAGAGCTTGTTCAAGAGCAGGTTTATATATCTCTTTTGCATATCAGTTAATAGTTAATAGGATATTTGCAATAGTTCCTTTATAATATGTTAAATCAAGATTTATGAAGGACTCACAGAACTTTTTAAGACTAACTAATGCTACCACTCAGTGTTACCTGACCTCAGTGAGTCCATTGTCATGTACACAACAATGTCCCTTGTGTAAAAGGAAATTACGTAACTATGTTATGTTCAAGGATATGAAACCTGGCCCCAAATCAATGCATCTGTGAACAGTTTAGCTGTTGTGGCCTGCACATAAATGGACTCTTTGTGATCTCCCCACAGCTGTTACAGCCACTGTGTGTCCATTGTTAACTCTTTTGTGAGCAAAAATGGGTTAAATCTATAGGAATTGAATCCATTGATTCTGAAAAATTGCACAGACACTGAGGCAGAATTAGAGTCATAGTACTTAACTGTGAGTTAAAGTTTAACTTATGAATAAGACCATAAAGCAATTAGCTTGATTGGTTGTCTGAGCAGAAGAAAAATGGACAACTAAATATTGCCCGTCATGATATATGAATCGTGTTAATGACTCAGTTTTATCAAGGACAAGCCTTTAAGTTATTACTGCAACATACATGTAGCAATTTTGAACTTTGTAAATCAGTGGAATATGTAAATAAAGCCATTTCATGCCATCTAGCTTTGTCTAAAGAGTTACAATAATAGTGGCATGAAAAAATAAAAATATTGTTATGTGCCACAATCCAAGCTACATTGTATATACCTGTTTCAAGTGTTTCTAAGCTTGACAAAATTTCTTACTGGGTGTTGATAATAGCTCAATATTCTTTTCTTGGAAGTAAATATAAATTTTGTACCTGATTTGATTCTGTGTCAGATACAAAATGTAGTTTGAAGCATACATTTACAGAATGATATGATACTGTATGATAATGATGTGTTTATCTGTAAAAGAATATCTAAGCTATCTGCTGCAGTGATCATCTCTTAAGAAGTGTAACCTTTGTCTTTCACAAATATCCTGAAAAATCCACACCTACGCCCACACATACTACTGTAAATGCACAAACTTTCGCTACATGGTTTAATGTTCGCGGCTTTCGCAGTGACCACTTCACTGTGAACTTAAAACCACCGCAAACATTTTTCCATGGCAGTAAGAGACTACAGTGCAGTGCTACCGCAAACTTAAAACCACCGCGAAAAATTCCTTTTTCCCGCTACCATGAAATTAAATCCCCATGAACTTAAATATTTTACAGTATCTCTTTCGAAGTACAACCTTAATGCCTTTCACAAATATCCTGACAAATCCACACCTACGCCCCCACATACTAACCTGTGCAGCGGCCATGTTTGCGCTCCACTTGTCCCTGTATCCGTCCCGACTTGTTGGACTTCCTGCCTGACTGTGGAGTGAACACAAACACTAGAGCTGTTACCATGTCATACCGATCAATGTCTCTGTCTAAACAGGAAATATATGCAACACACACAACAGCTGTGGAGTCTCCGTTTGTCCTTGTGTCTCATTTTTTCTTGCACTAATGTTTTAACAAACACTCGTGCATAGAGAATTGCCAAATAAATTACATGAGAAGTTGGCACTGGAGTTCACACGTATACTTCGGTTACCCAGTGCACTAGCAATGTGGTCTGGCCGCCTTGCTCCTACATTGTCTAGTTTCTCAATAGGAAATTTAGATCAATGAAGCTCACCACTATAGAAAAACAGGTGGTTTTTGACACTATTCTGGACAAGTAACCACACTCAAAAACATTGATTGATGTTTGACCCTATTTCGCACCTTGAGGATCGCCAATCTGAAGGATATTGCTCCACAATCATATCTTGCTGCCAAATACTTTAAGTTCAAAGTCAACACGGTCTCTGATGGAAAATTTAGATTAAAACGTGGCGGGCAAAAGTTCAGGGCCAAAACAAAGTTCCATGTAAGTAAATCGTGCTTTGATGTACAGCAATATTGCAATTCTTACATTTGATGTGATCAATATTTCCTAATTCTACTAGGAATTTGAAAATTTGGGATTTCAATTAATGTCTTTTATACAAGTTATGGAACAGTTACTGTTAAGACCTAAAGTAACCGTACATGTGTGGGTGGAGCGATGACTCATTGCATGCTCCACTCCCATACAGGCCATTTTTTAAAAGCCGGGCCAAGACAACCTGCAGCCACTCACACAACTGCAGACACACACCAAGACAAGCAAACAAACAAACAGACTGAAACAGCATCTGACTCTATTTTCCCCCCCAGTGCAGCTCTATGATGGGGTTCGAATTTGCGTGGTATAATGTTTTCATCAAGATAAATAAATCTGTTTTTTGTCTAAAGAATGAATTATTCAAACCGTATCAAATATGTGCACTAAGCGGGGTTCTGAATAATTGATACATGATGTAGACAGCTTACGATATAGGATTGACAACTTTTGATTGATTTGTTTGATTTAATTTGATTGGTTTGTCAAAATGCTTTATAGGTGAATGAATGGCCTTTAAAACAGGGACAAATACAAGAATTACTAATCAAAAATTTAATGTCAAATCCTAATATTTTTGGCTCAGGGTAAACTGAAGCACCAAAAGAGAGAGAAACATTCAGAAAGCTCAGATTAAGAGTCATTCCTCAAGCAGAGGAGCAAATATATTTCCAAACCAATTTTCTGTAGCCAAACAGAATTAAAAACCCTGACCACGCCCACCCTTAGGATTAAAAGGAAAACAATGGACAACACACAACAACAAGAGCTTTCTGCAGTCGCCCCTAAAATTAACAAACTGTTGCAGCTCTTTCCGTTCCAGTTTGGCGTAAATCTATGCAAAAATGTGGGCAACAGCCCAACCCCTTTGTACAAACTAAATACCGTGACTTGCTGGGTCTGGTCTGTAAGCGTACCGTTAACTTAATTAGCAAAACAACGATCCCTTTACACACTCCACCAACCTTCAAACACCGTCTATCACTAAAAAAAATATATTTCTTACGATTTAGATGAGAATTTCTGTGCTCTGTAAGGCTGGGAACACTGTAGACTGGATAATGGCGCCGCAGGAACCGAACAAACAGCTCCACACCTTGGGAAGAGTAAACAAACCCCCACCCTTACCCTAACACGTTTACCTGCATGTACCGGCCTGCGAGTGGCTTCAAACAAACTTCATAGGAAAGTTCTGAGAAGAGCCGCCCAGGAAGAAAATAGGGGTGAAAGGGACATCAAATATTCTTAAAACGTATTGTTCAAACATTTATGACATTATTTTGAAACAAAAAAACATCATATTCTATACTATTTAATGAGATTTTTGTCCTTTTTTTTTCATTTTGTACATAAATAAAGTATATTATTATAATATTATTGCTAAGTTATCCCCTATTATCAAATGTAAAGTTCCATATAGTTGGGTTAGTTCATCTTTGCATGAGGGTCCCAATTTGAGGTATTGATAGGATATAATTTTACATTTAACTAAATGCAAATATTTGCAAATACTTTTCTACTTTATTTTCAGGCTTTAGAATTCTAAAACTATAATTGTGGCTTGATTTTGAGATTTTTTTCTAGTGCTCGCTTGCAGTAGAAGATTCCCTACCGGACTAATGGTAAAATCCATCAAACCAAGATGGCGTCGCTAGCGGACGAAATTGCCAAACTCACCAATCCTGCACCCAAAAGTATCGACCCAGAGGACGATATTTACACTGGTAAGTACGGAAATACTATTTCTGACATGGTGTAAGACTTGACTTTCATTTACATGCTTTGTAAGATGCCGTAGATCAGGCGTGTTGTTGATTTTCAGTAGTAAAGTTTGTGTGCATGCACACACGTGTTTCACTTTCAGGCTCCCACACGTGTGTGTATTATAATAGTCACATAAATTTGTGAATTACTTTGATCGCAACGTCATAGATGCTGTGTTTTAAAGCCAGACAGGATTTCCCTGCTACCATAACAAATGTTTCATCGTCGAGATAAAGAAATTTTGATATTCCTTTGTTATTCTAATTTTGGAATGAAAATGTTTACGGATGTTCACATACAAGAACGTGGGAACAACAAATCAATGTCCCATGATTGTGATAGCAAGATATCATGTCACATTGGCAGCAGTGTATTTTTAACCCCTTTAATTTTTAATTGGTTAATAACCTTTATTGCACATTCATGCCCTTTAGGCCTATAGGGCTAAGTACAGATATATATACTAGTATATATATATAGTAAGTTGTAGATACAAAAGGTAGTAATATAGAACACACCATGGTTTCTAAGACTAATCTAAAACATGGGTTCAAAAAATATTCTAATGTGTTTGTTCGGTTTCTTCTCGTTTCTTTATGACACTGATCTGAGAGGAAAGAAAAGTTTTTGCATAATATTTTTTTCCATTGTTTTTGGCTTCAGTTCAGTATGCAGTAAAGATTTTACTTACCTTGCATTATAGCAGCCAGTAGGTGCTTTTGTAACCTGAGTTATGAAACAACTGATATTAAAGAAGACAAAAACAATATTTTGTAAATTGTTTCTGGCTTCATCTCAGTTTTATATACTAGAATTTTCCTCATGCTTAAACATTATCTTATCTAGAAAAATCTTGAATATATAATATATATTCAAGATTTTTCTAGATAAGATAATGTTTAAGCATGAGGAATATATCTTTCTTTGTTACATGCCATATCATTTCCCTTGAAGAACTCATCATTATTTTCATTTCCCTTGAAGAATTATTTTCATTTCCTTTAATTTATGTCTGCAACAGAAACATCAGCTAAAGTAGCAGACAGGTTTGAGGAGTATGATGATGATGATGATGATGACCCCAGACGACCTCAACACAAACAGCCCGTGTTCCTCAGTAGCCTGGATACGAAGTATGCTGGTAAGGCCACCTCAAGGAGCGCCCTCCAGGAAGACTGGGGACAGGACGACTCAGGTATGGATACATTTACATAAAGAAGATTTAGAGGAAACAGGATCCAGCTTTTCATGTTGAGAGAATCTCTCTTAAGTCTTCCTTTACACTTCTTAAGGCTGGAAGTACTATAACAGGTGACGGTTTGAAACTCCAAGTCCCACAAGCTAAGATTAAGACTGTAACAAGATGATAGTCATTCAGTGTCAGAACTGCAAAAGACTGGAACTAATTATTACACCAAGAAGTATATCACGTAAGAACTTGAAGGGTGCAGAATGGTATTTGACAGGCCTGAATGTTGTCCTTTCCAAAGACAGTCCTCAGAGAAATGATTTTTGTGTGGCAATAACACCAAGTACATGTAGTGGGCCAAATGGGGTCGTCCATGTTGCAAAAGACAAGCAAAATTGTACTGAGATTATGTTTTTTTTTTAAATTTCAGATGATGAAGGACTGGACCCGAGTCTTGTACAGCCAGCTTTTCAAATAGAGTCTTCAGATGATGATGATGATGATGATGATGCTGTTGATGAAAATGATGATGATGAGGAGGAGGAAAAAAGCTCACAAAAGGACACAAAGCAGACTAGTGACGTAACCTTCAACCCAGGGACTTTCACATACCAAGATGACTCTGATGAAGACATGTATGAAAGTGATGCTGATGATGATAAAGATGAAAGTGACAATGATGAAGAAGAAGAAGAAGAAGAGGAAGATGAGGATGAAGAAAATGAAAGTGAAGAAAGGGACAGTCAAGAAGGAGAAGGGACAGAAGCGTGGTCGTTTTCTACACCACAAGACACGACCCAGGAGCTGGCAAAGGCTGCTGCTACCAAGTGTCAGCTTGGTAGGTGTCACAATAGTTTACATGATGATCTCGTAGTTTTGAACAGTACCAGTTTGTGAAAAATATAAAGTAACTGTTATAAAGTATGATATAACCTTTGATATAGACACAACTTGTAGTCATGTAAATAACGCAGTATTCAAATACAATTCAACCTCAGCAAGACTAAATAGATATTTTTATCAGTTGTAGTCTGAGATTGAATTGTATTTGAATATTGTTGACCTAGATATATAATTACAACCTAATAAATGTAACCCTGTAACTGTTTCTATACTGCCTTCGGCGTAACACACTAGCTTCGCAGGCACGCGGCGCGGCAGCAGCTGGTTATATTAGTTCTTGTATTGACTAGTGTATTTTACATAAAAATTATTAAAATGCATCTATTTTCCTATATTTGGAAGTAACTAACCCACCTGTACCTGCTATGATTGACAGGTCTGTGGGACAGCCTACTTGAGAGCAGGATCAAATTACAGAAGGCCCTCCCGCTGACCAATCAGCTGCCTCAGCCAGACAAAAGGTCAAGTTTCATCAAGACAGGAGGAGACCCCTTCACAGCAGCAGCAGAAGCAGGTCAGTTTATTTGATTTGATGATTTTTTAAGTACTGTTATTTGTATGTTGTTAACATTCAGATACTAATTGCCATTGTTTACATATAAATGGGGACGTTTGGGCTTCCAAGGGAGGGACAGAGACATCAACATGATTTTGAAAATCTGTCTTGTGTTAAAAAGAATAGTAATACATACAAGTCAAACTGTACAATTGGCCACTTTTACATACTGGCAAGGACCACCAGGCTAATGTGGCTACGTTTTGTTGGTCCTTTTAGATAATTTTCCCCTTTACACAAGGATCAAGAATATCTACAGTGATAATCTGTCTACTGTGAATATTTTCTTTAAGTCCCATCAGTCAATACCAGTGTTCTTGTCAAGTATGAGAAGTTTAAATTCAGGAATTCTCTAATTGTTTTACAGGTGCAGCATGTCTGCGAGGCCTCCTAGATACCCTACTGGAACTGCAGCATGAACTTCTGGAACAAAACCCAGAAACTTCTGCACTAACAGGAGGTGGTCCGAATGGAGAAGCAGAGTAAGTTGAGCATTTCTGAATTATAACATTTTATGTCTGTTTAGGTAGCGTTCTTTGGTTGTCAAATAGTTTTTCTGTATATGTAAATGGTTGTTAGAGAATCTACAGGTTTTGAATTTTAATCCCTAGCAGGTCCTTGGCAGTCTTTGCACCTATTTCCTCACTAAACTCACATGAAGCTTTGGTAAGGGAAGTCCTCCCAGATAGGACATACAATGTATGTTGGTCCCGTGTTTGAGGAGAGCCAAAATTTAGGTACATTGAAGAACCCATCAAACATATGAATAGGGGTGCCAGTGTGAGTGGATAAAAAATGTACAGTCTGGTCTCCAGTTTGACATCTTGAAAAGGTGATAGTCATCTTTTTTGTCAATATCCTTCCACAAATGTGTCAAATCTTGATTCAAATAGTATTACATTTCTACTTCTTAGTGCTTCAGATGAAGAAATCACCAGTGAAGAGAGTGACTCGGAGTCTCAAGCAAAGGAGAAAAAGCCATCAAAGAAGAGACGACATGAAGAAGTTTGTGATTACCCAGAATGTCTGCAGAAGAGACACAAACTCACCCAGAAGTTCAACCTTTCTACTATAGAGAAGTGGAGCGAGAAGACAAAGTTGGCAAGTGGCAAGTACAACAGCAAGGTAAGGTAGAGCTGAATAGTTAAATTAATGTTTTTTACTTAGCATGAAAGCTCATCTGTGTTGATAGAATACATATTGAAATTTTTCAACTGTAGTACAACACAAATTATTCTCACCTCGAATTTTCAGTCGCTCTTCCGTCGACCTTCTTCAGGAGTGACGATTCAGTTACTCTCATCACGTGACTTAGAGACACGTGATTCGAGTAACGAAGGAAGAGCGACTGAAAATTCGAGGTGAGAATAATTTGTGTTGTACTACAGTTGAAAAACTTCAATATGTTTTTTACTTGTTTGTTTGTTTGATTTCCTCTAGTGAATTCATACCTGTATGTAATGAAACCTGTACAGGTGACCACCTCCACATACATATAGACCAGATTGTATCAGGCTCCTGAGTGGTCTTCTTGGACAGTTTTGACTATGAGTGCATTTTTTTTTTTTAGTCCTCCAACAATGTACAATCCCACAATACTGGAAAACAGAAGAAAAAAGATACCCTATAGCCTATATCTAAGCCCTATATAGCCTGACTAAAATCACACTCCTAGCGTTACAGTTGCCACCACCTCGAAGAGGGGTTTGCTAGTATTAACCCCAGCCAGTGAGAGATTGTGTAAACGTTGGCTACTCCATATGTACATGTGTATCAGACTAAAAAATCTGGCATCCGCACATACTTGTACATTTTGACTCTACCACTTGGTCTTACGTCCTTTCCTTTCATTGCCGTCATCTAATCATCTGCCATGCCTTTTCTAGGCTTTCAGCTCCTTCAACAAGTCTGTGAGTGAGCAGATTGACCAGATCCTGGGGGACCAGGACAGGCTGGTGAAGAGGACTCAGCTGAAGAGGTCATCCTACAAGGTGCTGGGGAGGGGGGCAGACAAGGTCAAGGCTGAGGAACAGGTGAGTGGCGGGGAGAGTGATTTCCAAATATGGGGTGGAATGCAACATTATTGGAAAGGGGAGAGAAAAGCCTAAAGGCTTGTAAATGTACAATGTACTTTTAAGTTTAGGGATGGGTTTTTCCCTTCATTACGCAATGGTGGGATGGGGATGATTTTTATTGGTGAGAAAGGGGACAGAGAAGTAGATGGAGAAGTCCATGTAAATGTGCCTTTGAAATTAATTCAATGAAAGGTTGAGAAAGGGGATATTGGATAAAGGAATAACATTGATGAAATAGTAAGCTACATTAAGTCCAACTATCAGATGCTATATGTACATGATTTATGTTAACAAATTGATTGTGATTCATTCTGTTTCATTTTTTGTCATGAAGGTTAAAAAAAAGATTAATTTTTCAGGATCTCCCTGCCAAATTTGACCCACATCTGAAGGAGTATGATGAAGAGATATTTGATGATGATGATTTCTACCATCAGGTGGGTTTTTAGATTTGCTAAGAAAATATTCAAACAACTGGACACTGCAGTAAATTCTGTAAGTATGCATACCATTATGATGTCAGGAATACTCTCAGTTACTTGAATTAGACATACTGTAGCAAATCATATTTAGAATAGAAATATTGTAATGTAAAGGAGCTTTACTGGCTTTGTTCAGAAATTTTTTTTAAAAGAAAATTCTGTAATACAGTAGTATGAATGCTTGGTATAGTTTAGTAAGCTGTTCTATGATTAGCTGAACCTCCTCCATTTTTCTCCAGTTACTGAGAGAACTGATAGAGAAAAAAACGACGACCGATGACCCGACCGAGCTGACTAAGCAGTGGCTGGAGGTGCAGAAACTTCGCAAGAAGGTCAGGAAAAAGGTCGACACAAGGGCGTCCAAAGGAAGGAAGATAAGGTACATGTACATGCCTCTTTCATAATACATGTATCTAAGGATGCTGTAAAGAATGTGTAGCACTCATTCTCTACCTGTATTATCATCTGTTTTTCCAAATGTAGCTTGGGCTTGTACGTAGATGTTGTGTCTATATGGCACATTGCCAGATGCCTCTGGACTGTGCTAGAACAGTATAGATTTGGAAGTTGAAAATTCTTCCCTTTTTTATGTGTCAGTTCTTGTGTATTTAGTCCTTTAAGTTTCACAGTCATTGTAATGATCTTTCTAGATCACTTCTTCATGAACCATTCCCTGAAGGTGGCCTTGCATGTACATGTACCGTCATAGTGTGTTAAACCCCATTGCATCCTGTACACTACATTCGTATGTGCCCAACATGCTGACAGACTTTCCAAGTTTTCTAGAATGTAACCAATGGACCATGGCTAAATTCTCTTAAAGACAAGGAAGAGTATAGCCTGGAGTCCAGTCTTGTTAGCTTTGTTCTGCTCCCGAAGGTCGCTACACGCCAACAAGACTGGCTGCCGTTAGGATTCAAACGCTTGACGATGACGATATGCGACCTACTAAAATGCGAGTAGAGACCTTCGTAAGCGGAACAAAGCTAACAAGGCTGGACTCCAGGCTAGGAAAAGTATGTCGGAGAACTTTGACATGATCATGTAAACTTTAAGGTGTTATTCATATCTGTATATTGTAATTATACATATTTGTATACTGGAATGCTGACTGTATTTTGATATGCCCCCCTCCCCCAGGTATGACGTCCACCGGAAGCTGGTGAACTTCATGGCTCCTGTACACAACATGGCCATGTCTGAGGAGGGCTGGTAGGTCAACACATGTCTGAATTTATCCGAATGAAAGCTCATCTGTGTTGGTAGATTCCATATTGAAAAAAGTTTAAACTTTGTTCCAACACTAAAAGAAACTCACCATAAATTTTCGGCCGAATACTCGTTGAACCGTGATGGTGGCAGGTTTTGCCTTTCCGCCATTTATGATTCGCTGCTACCTGACGTCATCCGACGACTTCCGGATTAGTGCAGCGAGTCATTTCATCTGAAGAAGGTTGGAGTGTTCGGCCGAAAATTTATGGTCAGTTTCTTTTAGTGTTGGAACAAAGTTTAAGCTTTTTTCAATATGTCTGAATTTAGGCATTACTTTTAATGGAAAGAATGAAGAAACTGTAAACTTTGAAATGTTTAAAGTATTATATATTCACAGATGAGTGCAGTGATACATGTAGCATCAACACACTTTAATTATGCATGCATTGTGCTACTACAGTTGTTATAACCACATATCTAAACCCTGTAAAATAATCTCCCTGCCAACTTAATTTGCAGCTAATTTTCAGGTAGCCTGAATACCATCCGCTGTAACCTCTCTGTAGCCTGAAAAGATTGAACCAGCAGTTATTAGGTCCAAGCTGATTTTTAATCATCATTTTGTAAAGTCCCTTACTAACACTGGACTCCTTTGAAGGAATTGAAAGAACTGACATTCTGTGTAAATTTTTTCTTTCAGCAATGAACTTTTCAGCTCTTTGTTTGGGAAGAAAGAGAAGAGCAGCAAAACAGAAAGATGACGACAACAGTTCATCATCAGGGAACTTGGGTTGGGAAGTGCAGTGTATGAGCGCCTCCTATTGGTGTTTACCAGTACTGCACACTACACTACATTGCAGTAGGATTCAGTTCAGAGTGGTTATATCTACAAGTGGCCAAATGTGCATGCACTATACATGAAAGCTACGTTGAAGACACATTTATGTTTTGGATTAGATAGTATATAAATCCTGAAAGCTTTGTATTTCTTGATCAATGAACATTTCCAGGTTGACTATGCTTACTGTATCAAATCAGGGTGCTTTAAAAGCCAGATTTGTGATGATTATGAATTGTGAGATTGTAATGTGATTGGTCTGTACCTAACCTTATATGGTTATGAAAGATAATGCGCTGTGATTGGTTTATTTCTAACCAATCAAATGCCTACTCCTATAACTGTACTAAGTCTTCATATTTATTGTAGTCAAAGACAAATGCTTTGGAGTAAAAAAAAACATGTCTTGTATTCAGCCAGCAAAATCTGAATATACAAGTTATCGCTAGAATCAATCTTAATTTTGCACTTCTGTACATCAATTATCATCATCGGTTGACGTGCTTACACATGACAGGGTTATACCACCCCTCAATTGTTCTCGTCATCATCATCTACAGCAATTGTATACATAGTACACATACATGTATTTCTCTTGACCATGATATGTATGTACACTCCGAGAAAAAGATAAAATGTACTGTTTTTCAATAGGATTTGGTCCAAGTCTGATTTTTTTACAGCTAACTAGTCCTGAGTTCTATGGAATGTTTTAAAAATCTTGGTTACACTGACAAGGTCTCCAGTAGCACAAAAAGCTATGTTCAGCTAAACATGATATAATTGTAGTCTGGTTTTGGCTTCTTCCTATTTTGCTCCAGTGCTAATAGTCCTAAGTAGAATTATGTGTTACAGACTGGATACTTGCATAGATGTTATATCTACACACGTTAAAAACTTGGGTAGATCTTACAGTTATTTGAGTGTTCTGTCACTTCTCACCTTCTCACCCTGACGCCTCTAGGCCTAAGGGCCTGTGAGTTGTCAGCCTCTGGACAAAGGATCTCCATTCTCCTCTTTCTGATGTCTTGTCCTTTACTTTATCAAAATCTGGTTCTTCTTTACAGGTTATCTCCTTGATCTGATCGATCCATCGTTTCCTTGGTCTGCCTGCCGGCCTCTTCTTTTTTGGTTTCCAGTTGAAAATTCTTTTGACATCTCTGTGGTCTGGCATTCTACACAAATGTCCGAACCATCTCAGCTGGTTTCTTTCAATCAGTGTCAATATAGGTTCAACAGACAACTTTTGACATATGAACTCATTTCTGATTCTGTCTAGTTTGGTGACTCCAAAGATGAGTCGGAGCACCCTCATCTCAGTGGCCTGTACTCTGCTTTTCAGTTTTTTGGTCAGAGTCCAGATTTCGCTTCCATAAAGTAGTACTGGCCTTAAGATGGTTGTATAAATACAGGTTTTGACGTCCTTGGGTATGCTTTTCTCCTTCAGGAGAGGGTACAAAGCACATAGATTTTTCGTGAATTTTATAATCCTGTTGTTAACTTCTTCTTCGATCGAGTTATTTGAGGTCATTTTGCTGCCTAGGTAGTTAAAAGAGGTCGTTTCTTTGAGGACATAGTTGTTTATAGAAATGTTGCGGTAACTTCCTCCTTGATTTCGACTCACTCTCATATACTCAGTCTTCTCGTAGCTTAGTTTTAGACCAGCTGTGGTCAATTCTTGATCCCACTGGGTCATAACTCTTTGTAGCTTTCGCGTGCTATTTCCAGTTTGTGCAATATCATCTGCATACCCAAAGCGTTCAATTTCAAAGTCTTTCCGTTCTATGTTTTGTATAGTACGGTTAAAATAGATAATGAAGAGGAGTGGAGAGAGGACACTTCCTTGGCGTACGCCAGTGTTTGTTTCAAAGTAGGTAGTTCCTCCCAATACAGTACTGCACTGGTTCTCATAAGTACTTCTGATGGCTTTGAGGAGTCTGTTGCTAATGCCCGTTTCTCCTATCACTTTCCACATTTTTTCTCTCGGTATGCGATCAAACGCTTTCTCTAAGTCGAGGAAACATATGTGTTGATCAATGGAGTATTCCCAGCTCTTCTCTAAGAAAAGTCTCAGTGCTGCTATCTGGTCAACTGTTCCCCTGCCGGGTCTAAACCCACACTGGCTTTCACTAAGCAGGCTCTCTGCCTTTTGCCTTAGTCGTCTTTCAAGGATTCTTTCATACAGTTTGCCAATGTGGCTCATGAGGGATATACCCCTGTAGTTTTTGCACTCAAGGGGATCTCCTTTATTCTTAAAGATGGGGCAAATAACAGACTTATTCCATTCTGTCGGTACTGTGCCTGTTCTCCATGCATGGTTGAATATGTCTAGTAACAGGTTTTCCATAGTTTCTCCCCCAGCTTTTACCACCTCAATAGGAATTTCATCAGGTCCTGGGGCTTTGTTGTTGCTTGTGAGTTTTAGGGCTGACACTACTTCCTCTATTGTAATGGGATCGTCCAGTTCTTCTGTCATGGCAGGCATTTCCTCTGCCCGTTGGGAATCATGTACAACATCATTAGGCTCTTCACCAACGTTTAACAGTTCTTGGAAATACTCATTCCATCTATTTGTGATGTTACTTTGTCCTGTTATCAAGTCACCTTCTCTACCCTTTATGGTGGAGTTCTTGGGTTTGTCATTACTCCTGTTTTTATAGGCTTTTGACATACTGTATAACAGTTTTTTTGTTCCTTTGCTGTCTTTCTGTAAGTCTTTTCCTATGTTATCCCACATTTCTTTTTGGGCTTGTCTCTTTACCCTGTTGACCCTGTTTCTCTGTTGTACGTACTTTGCCCTGCTTTCAGGTGTTCTTTCCTTCAGCCATTGTTTAAAACATTTGTTTTTCTCATCTACTTCCTCTTTAACTTCGTCAGTCCACCAACCAGTTCTTTTCTTTTTGGGGTTACCCACAACAGTCATTCCTACTATTTCATGTTGGATGTCTTGGAGGCAGGTTTTTAAAGAGTTCCAGTGTTTGTCTACATCATCTCCATTTATGTTGTTTTTCTCGTCATGGAGTCTCTCTTCGATGTTTTCTCTAACACTTGCCAGATTTTCAATTTTGACTCTTTTCCTCACTATTTTCTTTTCAGGTTTTGGTAGATGTATTTTCATTTTTCCTCTTATCAGTCTGTGGTCTGAGTCAAGTGATACTGATGGAAAAGCTTTCACATCTCTGATAATGGATTTCTTGTTTGTAAGTATGAAGTCTATTTGTGACTTCTGATCATATTGGTTAATATGAGAGTTATATCTGTACCATGTGTATTGGTGGCTTTCTTGGTGATCGAAGTATGTGTTCATTACAGCGAGGCTGTTTCTGAGACAAAAGTCAATGAGCATCTCCCCTTCCTCATTTCTCTCTCCCACTCCGAACTTGCCAATCACTCCCTCTACTACATCACTACCAACATGGCAGTTCAAGTCTCCCATGACGATAATGTCACTTTCATTTGGTAGACTGTCAAGAGTGTCCTCAAGTTGCTCAAAGAAGTGTACTTTTTCTTCTCGTGGTCTGCCTTGTTGTGGCGCATATGCCTGGACAAGTGATGTTTTATATGAGTTTATATTGAGTGTTACTACAATGATTCTGTTGCTCACATATTCTGCTTTCTCTATGTATTTGGAGAATTCTGGGTCTAGGAAGAATGCTACTCCATGTCTAGTGTCCTTTTCACTTCCAGAGTATACTAGTTCATACCCATTGTGCACAGTTTTTCTTCCGTTTCCTTTCAAGCGCGTCTCAGCAACTCCTAGCACTTTAATATTACGTTCTGCCATACAGTTATTTGAGTGTTCTGTCACTATCATACAAAACTACATAGAACAGTCATACTGACCAAGAAAGTATCATCTTTCTCAATAATTTTTGCACACAATGATTTTAAGTGACAACAGTCTTCAGACATTGAATACTACCAAGTGCCTATTTTAAACTTTAAAAGTACATTGTAGTAAATTCATTTAATATTTCTTTAAAAATTCATAATGCACACTTTTGGTTTGGTCCTTAGATATTTAAGTTGACTAAAAAAAACATTTTTCAAGGAATTCAAAGAAAAAAGCCAACATTCAAAGTGACATGGCCCTAAGCATACTTCAGGTCCTATTGCTTACTGTAAAATCGTAAAACTTTCACAGTGGTTTAATTCATTTTGCGCTGTGATTTCTGTACTGGAACTCAAGACATCAAGAATGTACATTTCCAACGTATGACTACTGTATTGGCATTCTGTCAAAAGAAAATTTCGATACAGCAGAGACATCCATAAGGCCTCCTTCAGTCAATATTGTCCATGGTAAAATCCAAAATGACATAATTATAAGCCCTACTGGCTATGGCTGGATAGTCCTACCATAGAATAACACTGCTGCAAAAGTAAACAAATTTACAGTATTCTAGTGTCTAACTCTGAGATCAGGTCCAAGCTGTCTTAATCTTAATGCAAACTTTTTCAAAAGCAAATTTAAATACAGCAGAAACATTCGTTAAGGCTTCCTTTGATCAACATTGACCACAGTAAGATCGTTATATCAGCCCTATTGCTTCAGCTATGGCTGGATAGTCCTATCATGAAATAAAACCACTGAAAAATTGTACAGCATTCTAGTTTCTAACTCAGCTTTCTTAACCCTTGAAGATGCACTAGGCTGCTTTCTAGAACTACACAAATTGTACAGTGTCTAACTGTAAAATCACGTCCAAGCTTTTTTAACCCTTGAAGATGCTCTAGGCTGCTTTCTAGAACTCCGACCGCCATTTTCCTCCTCCTTGTGTGTAAGAGTTGCCATGCTCTTAGACACAGAGATCATTGCTGACTTCTCGCGGCGCCTCCTGTCCCTTGTGTTGATGATTGCAGGCGCAGACACAGTCCTGGGGCCGGGCTTGTCTCGCACTTTGGTGGTGGATGTCAGGCCGATGGCTGTGTAGGGTCGCGCATATCCTGAGGAAAAATATAAATCAAACAGTTTTCAAATTTGAGTGAGTTTTACAGACCAGTATAGGAATTCTACAAACTCTTACTTATTACAGAAAAGATATAAAATGTATTTGGTTTTCATTTACAAGTTTTCTGATCCAAACTTTACACTAACAATTTCCCAGAGGATTATACTAAAGGCAAACATGTAATGACCAAACACAGGTAACTGTTAGGTTATATTTTTGTACTGCAACCATACTAAAGCTTTCATACAAATGTAGCTGTTACAATTACTGTTACTATTAACAAAGTAAGTCCTTGCTTTGCATTATTTGTATAACGTACATGTATCTGTATCTGTAAAATGAATAATTTAACTGTTAATATTGTCTAGTTACCAGGGCTAGCCCTGGGCTAGCCTCCGACTAGTTGGGTAGCCCTGGCTGTATGGCTTTTTAAACAGCTAAATAAATCAAATCAAACTGTAACAGTACCTCTTGATCCTGGATACTGTATAGGAGGGCCTCCATTGATCTCCAGACTGAAAAACAATGAAACAGAAAACATTACTAAAAGGAACTAACTGTAGGGAGTATAACAACAGATAAAACTGCATACAAACATTTAGTGTACAAACATCTACTTGACAATGTGTAACTACCTCTGCATATGGACCACATACATGTAGCCATTGTGGCCACTTTTGGTGATCCTGTACATAAAAGCAGAAATACATGTACAGCCTACTGTGAAATTGAGAATCTTCTAAATACCCCATGAGTCTTACAGTACCTCTTACCACTATAAGCGTGTGATCGGTCTTGCTATTTCTGTATTGTCTCAATCTCAAATGCTACAAATGTGACAAACAGCAAAATTAAGTCCTACTAAAGTTAAACGATTTTCAGTACTCATCTCTGTGAGGGCAGTACTGATATGCCAAAAAGCAGTTACTCATGCAACTGGATATGATTGTGGCAACGGTCAGGCATTTCAGGTAACATCCACTATCTTTTGTAAGTGACACTGAATAAAAATGCTACAAACTCACCTCTGTGAGGGCAGCCCCACCATTTTGGCCATCCTGAACGTATCTGTGAACTCCATGCTGATGCGAGCGTCCTGACCCATATTCTCTACCAGCACATCGTACAGACCCGGGGTGTTCCGACACAGGACCAGTAGCTCGCGCCCTGCCGTTCGGTTAAAGGTCAGGTAACCAAGGGCAACGGCAGCGTAGAAACGAACCTGGAAAGGAGACGTGATGAATCTGAGTCAGGTACAGTATAAGCTGTTTTTAAATGTTTTTATCAAAATTGCACAGTCACCCCATTTGGCGTATTTCGTGTGTGGTACAATGCAAAGTTATTCAGCTGAACCACACCGGTTTGGGATTTAAGGATTTCGTACAATTAACAGAAGTGTGTGGAAATCCGTTGTAAATTTAACTGGCATCTGCTGTATCTGGTTTAACGGTTGTTGATTAAAATTTAAAGGCTCTGGGTTCCAATCCCAAGCAGGCCTCAATGTTGTGCATTTGGGAAAGGCTCTTCACATCAAGTCCATTTCTTCACTCAACTCTGGTCAAAATAAGTAGTACTACCAAGCTTCAATTAGGGATGTCTTTCTAGATTAGATGTAAAGCAAAAGGTACCATTTTGACGATAGGAAAGCTACACCTTTGGCACATTTAACTTTTAAGAATCTAAATATGTAAAAGAGTAGAGGTCCTTGTGGTGTGATACTACTGAAGATGGTCTACCAGTTATTAAACACAACTGCTTCAATCTAGCCTATGAAGCTTACAATACAGTGGAACTTGTAAGAAGAAATTGTATGTTTGTACCTGGTCGTTATGAGAAGACAGATGTTCTGTTAACAGTTCCACGGCTCCACACGTCACCATGGCGTCTGGGATCCCTGCTCTGGTGTGGGCTAGGCTGCCCATCAGGCTCGCTGAGAATGAAAAATGGACATAATTATGTTTAACTTCAACACTTGGTAACACATCTTACTGCACTGCAGTGTATCATACTTCTGCCACAAAGATACAGCTACATTGTTTATGGCTGGATTCATTCCTTTGCAAAAAGCAGGTTATGCCTTGCAACTGATAATTCAAAACATAATACAAACCTCTAGGATCATGCAAAAATTCAGTAAAAGTATTTATCATACAGTTTGTGAAATACTATCAACATATTTCTGCTCCCATGGCAGTCGAGTAATTAAGGGGTGCAAACATTGTAAAATTCCACCAAATAGAATATTCTTCCCAGATGTTTTGAGTTTTGGTACATGTAGCCCTGCAAGAGTAAAGTATTTGTACAGTAAGACTTTGTCTACATTTCAGACAATGTCACTGAAATTCCACTTTGTACATTATCTTTACATTAGTTGTATTTATAATTTTGCTTTCTGCTATAAATACTGTCTTTTTAAAGACCATTAGTCACCTGCTAAAACCACCGTGTTGTCATCATCTGACTGCAGTAGCTCCACCAGCTGTGTGACCCCGCGGGCTGTCAGCATGACCTGGTCCTGATCTACAATCACTCGGGCCAGCACCACAACCTGTACACATAAACAAACACATTTTTAAAGGGCCTGCATTAGAAAGCTGTCATTTACCCCTGAAATGAAGGCAAGACATCATGGTCAGGTTGGAAGGTTACTGTATGTCCAGCAAAAGAAGAAAACACACTCAGGAAATTCTTGAAAACAAACCGATATGGCAGACTTCATCCCTTGACATACAATGTAGACCAGGAAAACTGACAAGCAGAAAAGAACAGTGTCAGCAACACTGTCCTTTGTACAAAAATACTTCAAAAGAGTATTTCCAAAATTTACAATGATGACTGTCCTTGGTACTGAATTACACTTGTCTTTGGCTCTGATCTGTTCTTCTTTCCTACCATTTTTAATTTTTACTTCTACGTTATGAATCCACCAAATCACGACTCACGTGGAATGAAGCGTGTGCCTGGTAGGCTTCGTTCTCTGACAGTAGGAAGGGCTCAAATATGGCCAGCGGAATCCCGCCCAGCTGCCTGATCTTGTACTGGTTTGCAGTGTTGTTGAAGACGTATGTGGACAGGGCAGTGCCTGCTCTCAACTGTACATCCTGGGGGAGATCAGGAATTTAAGATGCATTTCTTAGCATTCATTTATTCTTCAATCATAAATATCCAGCATCCTGTTGGAAATTCCGATTTGAATTCTTCAAAGCAAAACCTACTACATTGTGTAATGTAATTGTATAATAACCTAAGTGTAATAGATCAAAAACTAAAGCTAAATGCTTCTTGTCAAATATAGTAATAGTCAATCACTTCTCACCTAACTATTTACAGGACAGATTGTCTTATCATTCAAGATGAACTTTGACCAAGACCAACTCATATTTTCATTGAGTTGGTGTCATTTTTTTTTAATCGCATTCAATTTTCTCACTAACATTTTGGCTACTTTCTGCTTAATATAGATATTATAGAGACAATATCATAATATATTAAAGGAAGGTAGCCCAAATCTTGGACAAACTGGCTGTGGCAGTGAAGAAAATCTTTAGTTGTATATCTTAGATGAGGACATGTTTACCTTATTACTGGAGTGGAAGAGCTGTAACAGGATACTGGGTGAGAACGTCTCCTCCTCCTTCAGCACCTCCTGGATGTCCTTGTTGTTCAGGGAGATACAGGAGAGAGCCAGGACTATCTCCACCTGAAACACAGTCAAGACAGAGGTAAGCATTGTACAGTGCATCCTTTTACTGAGACATCTGAGCAACTTTCCAAAGAACTGCAGGAGTCTATGTTGGGGTTCATGGCAAATAATGATTGACTTTACCTTAATTGCAAAGAAAACAGCTATGTTGTTCTTGTGACTGGAGGGAGCTATATACCCAATAATTAACACATTGAATGCTACAACATTGATTTGAACTCTGACCATTGAAGACGCCACACACATGGCGAAACTAGTCTGGTGGTGGGCTTATTTAAAGTAGTTCTGAATGGGAACCATTGGGGCTACAGCGTCTTTTCTGAACATGTGGTGTGAGTGTGTACAGTTGGCCTGAGGTTGTCCACTACTACTTGCAAATTGAATGATAGATGTTTTAGAATTGAAGTTACCATGATTGATATGTCCAAATGAATTGAAAAACCTACCACTATGTGACCACATCTACATGGCCAATATGATTCCATAGATAATTTTTCCATTGAGAATCTGTCTATAGCAACTACCTGTCCAACCAGACCAGATTTCATAGGTCGCCTGAGTTATTCTTGAGTTTTCACAACTAAGAACAAAAAGCGTTTTACCTGTAGTATCTCATTTGATGTACTCCCTAAGATTTTACACAATGTAGATATGGCCTGCTCCTCTGCTATCTTCCCTTGGGTCACCTTATTGCTACTGTGGGCAACACCTGTGGATATTTGAATAGCATCAGTCTTTGACATTTTGTACTTTTGTAGGTACAAAATAATGCAAAGGTGTAACTACTAAAACACTTATACATATCTTGCATCTAGAATCACTATCAAACAATGCGTTATAACACACAGTTCAACTTGTTCCAGAATTTTATAACTTAGTCTGTTGTTTTCTGCCATGGAAAAGTCAGGTTTGACTGAATATCCTAACTCATATTTTGACTAGAGAGGCAACATTTTTGCAAAAATGCATAATTTCTTCTCTCTAGCATTGCGTCAAGCTACTTGCATACAACACTATACCAGCAGGCTAGCCCCAAAGTACTGTGTATGGGTGAAAAAAAGAATTGGGGCTAAGAATCTGAGTAGCCCAACGTGATAGCCCAGGAAGCCAAGCCTCGTACACAGCACAGCCCTTTCTGTATGCCCTTTCTGCCAGGAGGAAGAACGAAAAAGAACACACCTGCAAAAACAAATTGTTTTCTCCTTCTGCACTAAGACAGGAAGGGTCCTCACCTATACACAGAGTACCCAGGGCCTTGATAACAGTCAGCAGCACTCTCTCAGAAGTCTTGGAAAAGATATACCTTCTTTGGGGCTTTATGGAGTTAAATTATGTACTAGCCTGTTCCCAACCTCAGGTCGTTAATGTATGTATGTAGGTACATTGTATGGTCCTCACCTATACACAGAGTGCCCAGGGCCTTGATAACAGTCAGCAGTACCGTCTCAGAAGTCTTGGGTGATCTCAGCAGTCGCACCAACGGCTGGATCCCGTTCTCACGACAGATCTTGTTTTGATACTCGATACTCGAGCGGCTCAACGCAATGATTGCCAAACAGCCTATAACAGGAGAAAATGGCAAAAGGTTTACAAAAATCTTCGAAAAGTTCGAACTGTTTATTTTATCCAATAGTGTACATTGCCATTTGCATCATCAAGTATTCATGCAGGATAAAATTTTCCTTCATTCAACACCAAATAGAACACATCACAGATGTGGCAAGACTTTTTACTAAAAATCACCGACAGACAGATACACATGACACAAAATGATACTTCAGTACTTGACATATCATATCTAAACATCGATAGGCATGTATGCCAAGCTGAGAGCTGAACATATAAGACTGTCTACTTACCCACATATTGCAGTTTCTCAGACTTTAACAGCAGCATGTCGATCAGCTGGGGGATCCCGATCTTCTCTGCGATCATCCTCTGCTGCCGCGGTGTGCTGCCAGCCAGCGCCCACAGCGTACAGGCACCCTGTTCTTTTACTTCTACAGACCAGACCTGGAGAGGTAAACACACAATGTCATGTCTACTATGGGTAACAGGCATACAGTACATACCGGTAACATTGTGCACACAAGTCCAGCCAATGCCATGAGTGTACAAGTCCCATTCTTCAGCTTCAACAGATCAAACCTGAACATAAAAAAATACTGAGTCTTGTCACAAGTTTGTTATGGGGTAACAGATATTGTATAGACTACAGGATTGTCCAACCAATGACCAGATAGTGTTCAAGTTCCCCATTCTTTTGTCAACGTGAACCTGGAAACATGCATGTTACATTTTTCCTTATATAAGGACACCAAATTTGTTGCATCTCCGGCACTTTTTACATAAATTAAAATGCATGGTTTTTCTTTTTGGAATGAAATGTTACCTTCAGCAGTTTGTTGAGATATTTTGGTGCATCGAGATCCAAGATGGCCGCCTGACTGGTGCTGTTGTTCTCAGCGATGGCCTCCAGCGCGCTTGCGGCCTTCACCTGAACTGTCACGTTACGCCCCCACACCAGCTCGACTAGCGGCCGCACCGCGCCCTGATCCACCACCTTGTCCTGGTTGTCCTTGTGTCCGGCACAGATGGACGCTAAAGCCGCTGCAGCCGCCGCCTTTAGAATGTCTGTATGAAATGAAATGAATGTAGTTAAAGTCAAGTCAAGTCTGAAGCAGAAGCATTCAATATACAAATGTCCAACTTATATATCACCATCAAATGTTACACAAAATCTAAAATATATGGTGCAAAAAATGCCATAAGAATAACTAATCCAGAGTTATGGTAAAAATCAAAAGTACCTTTGAAGCAACCAGAGGATACAAACTTCAAGTTAGAACTCTGCAAAAATTTACCATTACATCTATATGTTAGTCATATTTTCATCTCTCATGCCGCAACATCTTACAAGAAAGATTGGGCTAAGCCCTATTAGGTACTCTGAATAAGCTTTACTCTGCTATGGTAACATGAACTTGGCATCGGTTTCAATTTTGGCAACATAAAGAATGTTTACCTTTTCAGCACCAAGGACAAACCCAACCCTAACCTAAAAGTGTTACTGGAGCACCTTGACAAGTGCAACCACGTAACTTGGCACACAAAGCAGACCACAAACCTGAGTCCACTCCGAGGAACTCCACCAGGGGTTCCAGGCCGCAGTTTTCTGCCACAGTGCTCTGGTTACCGTGGTTACCGGTGCACAGCACCCGCAGCGCGTTGACGGCGTTCACCAGGACGTCCTCCAGCTCTGACTCCAGCAGGTGGACCAAGGGGGGGATCCCGCCCTGGGAAAACAAGGACATTTGAAAATAAAATATAAAAGCACATTGTCAACCATTTGGTGTGAAGGCTGGCCGACTGCTGCCTACCCCTGCATCATGGACCCCAGCAGCAGTCACTCACTCACTCACTATCCATGGTTAGATTATACTGCTGCTGGAATCCCTGATGCACGGGTAGGCAGCAGTCGGCCAGTCTTCACACTCAAACACAGGACCTCTGCCTTTATGTCCTATCCCAGAGTTTGTTCCTAATGGAAGCTACTAGTAGATACTCATTTTCAGTGACTGATAAAAGTGTGGATCTTATATAAAGCACATGACCATTTACAAAACTTATCCAGTTGCTAGAGTATCTTTTGTATTGAGCATATCTTTGCCAATTAGTAACTGGATGCTTTGGGAAGAAATGACATGGAAGACAGAGAAAAATGCAGTTGAACTGTGTTTTAGATGATACTGAATAACAAGACTTAGTATCAATTATCTTGTAAAAACACAACCAGCCTATAGTGAGTTTTATAGACCGCTTGCAGATAGATGTGCAAAAGCTAGGTGTGACGGGTCATTCGGTGTAATATAACCAGCTGCTGCTGCGACGCGCACCTGCGAAGCTGGTGTGTTACGCCGAAGGGCGGTTATACCGGCTATATAGATACAGATACAGACAGATACAGCCTGAGAGCAGTGTACCGTACCTGTGCAGATATGGACTCCTGGTTATCGTCCACACACGCCAGGTCTGACAGGATGACGGCAGAACGGGACTGGATATCGTCCACAGCCGACCCCAGGAGACGGATGAGCACGGGGGTGGCGTTTGCGTTGGCGATCTCTCGCCTCACGGGCTCGTGTTCGGAGATGTTGCACAGAACGGAGGCGGCCAGAGCCTGTAATATCTCGCTATCGTGTTTGAGAAGCTCCACCAGTGCAGGGATGGAACCTGTGGAAGCATATCCATTAATAGTGCCATCAGGATGGTAAACCACAAGTTAAGATAGGCTAGTTACTAGTTCTTCCGGATACATGTCAACTTCATGAGGTTGAAGACTCTGACACAGTGCAGGGACACAGTGCAGGGGCTTCGGTGTAGACGAGGTGGTTGCTACATTATTGCGTGTTTTGCAATTTGGCTTTCTTTGTGTTTGAAGAAGAGAGAGAGTTAACATATAACTAGGCTAGTGCATAGGACAAATGAGATTTAACACTGACTTAACTACTATGGTATGGCCATCTCCATAGAATGAAAGAAGAGAAGTGGCCAAGAAAGATCACTACAATGACCATAGAGGGAAGGAACCCACATGGACTACCACGCAAGAGATGGACTGACAACAAAAGGGAAGATCTTCATCTTCTCAACCTACACAGTGCCAACCCTAAAGACAGAGGCGCCGTCAAGCCTCCACATCTACGTGCAAGCCTGTCTAACTCTTGCCGGATGGGGAGCAACAGAGGATAAACCAGGTAGGGAGTGAATGAGTGAGTGAGTAACAAAAATGCACCTGTTAGATTAAGGAGGCTGTATGGATCGGAACATCTACTCCTGTAATGAACTATGAACTATTTCCCAGTAACTCTATGCCATGATCACTAAATCTAGAAGTTAAGCTCTTTGATCATTTTATGATACCACCTACCGGCTGCCAGCATGGCTTTCCAGTGCTCCTCCCCAGACACAGAGAGAATGTCCAGCGATCTCACAGCATTCAGCTTCCTGTCTTCCTCCTCACTCTGCAACATCCCTGCAACATCATTAACGGGAAGGCTTGCATCACATGTACAATAAATTCATCAACAATGAAGGAATAACAACAAAGATATACCTTTCTACCACAGCAAAATGATACTTCGATAAAAACAAAAATTTTCAGGCTAAAGTAGGGAATCTACAATCAAAAATTATTGTGCTGCACTGAATACTTTGAATTATTGACGGATTAACATTTAATCTAATGAAGTTCACAAATTTTTGAGGCACATTTTTATTAGCTCTGAAATTAAATCTTTCTCAAAAAGTTGGAATATGGCAAAGAGGAATATATCAGAGTCAAAACTGCCCAAGTAGACAACTGAAGAGATCGATTAAATCTGTTCTATGTGGACAGGCGGTCACTACATTTTTGTATAGACAGGATTCTCAATGCTTGTGTCAATGGAAAAAATTATCTAAATGACCACCTTTGGCCAGACGGTCTTAAAAGAGAAGTTGTCAGTTGTATCTATTAGGCTGTATCTGGTTATCTAAGTCCTTACCGACAGTAAAACAGTACTAAATACATTATTCAAACCTGCAGCTGTATTCCCTAGAATTATATTATGCTTATCTTGGCTTTGAGGTCTTACCTACTAGAAGCTTCCATACAGGCACTTCCAGACAGTTCATGAGGATGAGATACTCCAGAACGTTGGTGTGAGACTGCAGCGCGGCCAGGTGCACCACGTTGTCTCCCTTGGTGTCGTGTTTCGTGATGTCCGCTCCGCCCGCCAGCAGGTGCTGTACAGCCGCGAGGGCGCCACTACTTGCCGCTAGCAACAGCGGCGTTGACTTGAACCTGGCAAGACACAGTAGACGTTGGTGTTACATGTAGATTGCACCAATCAGACAACACAGTTTAATGGAGAAAACACCAAATTGAATGAAATCTCTGATGGGCACCAGAGAAACGCAGGCCACAGAGAGAACAGACGCAGGGGTGGGGAGAGGTGTGTGGGTGAGAGAACCAGTGTTTATCCTCCAGTTAATGTGTTTGACTGAGACCCCCTGCCAAGTTCACTCGGTGGCGCAAGACACCCTGGGACCAATAAAGGGCCAGTCTCTTAGGGGTTCAATCCCAGACAATTCAGCCAGGGGGCACAATCCCTCTCAGAGTAACACTATACCGTAACCCTGTACGCTGTGCATACGTAACAGTCAAACCACATTTGAATAAACCTGCTACACCCTAATCTGCGGAATAACCTATGTTAGTGTTGAGCTCTACATGTAGCTGGCTGTTGGTTGTGAACTCTAATTAGTTTTAGCTAACGAGTTGAACTTACTGATTGGTAGTGTTGAGCTCCAGCTGGCTGCTATCCTTGTTGATGAGATGTTTGAGACACTGCACGTTGTTGTAGTACGCGGCATGGTGTACCGGCGCCCAGCCGTCCTGGTCAGACATCGTGATGTTCGCTTTACAGGACACCAGGCACGACAGGGCGTCTAGCGAGCCACACTGGGCAGCCAGGTGCAGGGATGTCGGACCTGTCAAACAAGGTGTCAATCATCAGTTATTGGGACCTGTCAATCAATGCGTCAATCATCAGTCATCGGACATGGTGATGTTCACTTTACAGGACACCAGACACGACAGGGCGTCGAGCGAACCACACTGGGCAGCCAGGTGCAGGGATGTCGGACCTGTCAATCAATGTGTCAATCATCAGTTATTGAGACCTGTCAATCAGTGTGTCAATCATATCAGGTTATTGGAAATGGTGATGTTCGCTTTACACGACACATTACAGGACAGGGCGTCTAGCGATCCACATTGGGCAGCCAGGTGCAGGGATGTCGGACCTGTCAATCAAGGTGTCAATCATTAGTTATTGAGACCTGTCAATTATGTGTTAATCATAAGTTATTGAGAGTTGTCAATCATGTGTCAATCACTAGTCATCAGACATTGTGATGTTCGCTTTACAGGACACCAGGCACGACAGGGCGTCAAGCGAGCCACACTGGGCAGCCAGGTGCAGGGATGTCGGACCTGTCAATCAAGGTGTCAATCATCAGTTATTGGCACCTATCAATCAATGTGTCAATAATCTGGCAAACACCTTTCCACGGCAAACTCCCTTCCACAGTTAAGTCCCTTTCCTGGCATAAGAGAACCTAGCCAACGTTGAAAATTGACCCGACCCCTAAAATAAAAACCAGCCCCAATTGAAGACTGCAACAGAGGCTAGATCCTTTACAGGTACAGCAAAAGAGTCCATCTTCTCTATAAAAACAAATGTTGAAATTACATACCACTGCTGGCGGTGGTGTAGTGCGACACGAGCCTGCGTACGTTAACATCCAGCCCCTGCAGCAGCAGCAGAGCGATGACCTGCGGACGGTTGTGGATCGACGCGTGGTGCAGCAGCGACAGGCCCAGCTCGTCGTGTTTCGCCAGCCGAGTTGCCGGACACTTTCGGCACAGCGTCTGGAAGATGGCGACCAGGCCCCGCTGCGCTGATGCTTTCAGGCCGTACTGCAGGTTCTGAAGAAAGACCAGCAGTTCATGTTAACACTAGTTCACCTTTAACCGTAGGGTAACCTTTATCCGTTCTTTTTAAGAACAATGTATTTAGGGATTATGTTGACAGATGACGGTTTCAAACGGCAATATCTTGAAACTACCGTCCATCGACTAAATATCCCTGGATACCCTGGTTAGCACCACAACAGACATAGGTTAAAGGCGGATAAAGGTGAAGTAAGTACTAAGTAAACATTACTTACTAATACCTGAAATTTTACTCTTGACACTCGGACAGTACTGAAACCCAGAACATGTTGTACAGTTGTATTTTGTTTTTATCTCGATTCTATCCGCTGTATTGTCCAGCCCCTTGTGACAGCCACTGGCAAATTGGGCAGACCTGTCAGATTAAATCTTGCTTATAGCAGCCCATCCAACATCACACCTGCCTCTGCGGGGAGGGGCCAGTTACAGCCCAGACAGCAGAGTTTGTGTTACACAGACTTACATGTATATATTATATACAGCCAAACCAATATCAGATACATGAAGATACTATCAAATAAACAGATACGATGTACATGATTGTACTTTAACTTCTTACTGGCAAAAACCAATAGAATTCTTACTTACAAAATGTAACAGTGACAGCATAGCTGGTGTGTTACACCAAAGGGCAGTTATACAAATGTAACACCAGTCTGGCTACATAACAGTTATATTTCTGATCCCAATTTTCTGCGACCACCTTACTGGTCTGAATCAATCAGTTATGATTAATCAATCATCCATGGGCATCAAGTGCTGATGCAAGGCAGCTGGAGACATCTCTCTCCAAAATATTCCATTTTCGGTATAGAACTAGTTTCACTCTATAAATTGTGTATAAGGTGTATAGTGCTGTACCACAGACAGCCTGGCTTCACACCTTTCAAAAGCACCCCCTATCCCCTCCAACCAAAACTACACAATGATACATGTACATGTCAGAAATACTACCAGTATCTACATGTAGATCTGGCAGATACAGCTTTATACCATGAATTTTCATAATGCTTGTAATTGCAGTTAAAGCACAAGTAGGGAAGGACTTCGGAAATCATAATATTAGCACTGCTTTGTACGCTTTTGAACAAAATTTCTTCATACCTTGTATCTGATGGCTTTCTTGTACCCGAACCTCTTCTTGAAGTGTTCGTGCACCTGTATGTCAGTCAGAGGCAGCCTCTTCGGCTTGAGGCTGGCGGTGACGTCATAGAAGGCATGGATCCACCGGGGCTTGTGTGGAGACTGAGGGTAGTAAGTCTCGAAGTCCAGGGAGAAGATGTGGTACCTGGAAAAGGTGTGGGAAAAATTACTCGTAAATACACGTAATATCATCAGACAGCTGGGTGTTTTAAGGGTGATATAATTGTACTCCTATGGTGATAGCAAGATGATATATGAATGACAAATTGTATGATATTCAATGTATTGAAGCATAAAAATGCTATTATGCTACAAAATACAAAGTTTGTCATCACAACATGAAACTTCTTTGAGGAAGAATTTCAAAGCTAGGGGAGTTGGGTGAAATGAGGAAATTTTGTTCTGTTTAAAGCAAACTCCGCTGTTTGGGGCTGTAACTGGCCCCTCCCCTCAGAAGAGCCAACATGATTTAATCCGGCTAAGGAAAAGTATATTAAGATCATTTAAGAAGAAAACTAAAAAAATCCCTTTCAATCTATATTTCTTCACACACACAAAAAAAGCAGTATCAAGCCATGCTTCACAAAGCTTATGACATCACATGTTGTTGTTTGGAGTTCTCTACAAGTATATCATTCCTACCTTTTCCCGTTGAGTTCCACCACAGGTAGTGGGTAGTGCTCCATGTACGGGGTGTCGGGGTCCAACAGTTTGGCACAGTGAGTCAGGCTAACATCACAATGCTTATGACATCTACATTACAAGCTGTTTTTCAGAGTACACTACAAGAAGTGTTATCAATCCTACCTTTTCCCGTTGAGTTCCACCACAGGCAGTGGGTAGTGCTCCATGTACGGGGCATCAGGGTCTAACAGTTTGGTACAGTGAGTCAGGCTAGCATCACAATACTTATGACATCAACATCATATGTTGTTCTTTGGACTTCTCTATAAGTACAAATGTACATGAACACAGGGCTCTAGCCAGCGTCCGTTTTTCCGTCAATTGACGGAAATTTGCTACGTGTGACGGAAATGTTTTTAAACCAATCCGTCAACCTTGACGGACAAAAAATCTTGTTGGAAGCTACAGGCGGCTTGGGGACGCTGTCCACGGTCTGAAAGTTTGTTTTGCTATTGTTATGATTGTTGACATAGTGTGTCGGCGCCCTTTCGCATACAATAATCTAATTAAAAACCTGTTATTCAGTTCCATCGTTCTATCCTAATTTTCGCGGTTTTTGCAACAATGGGAATTGGCTGACGGAAAAAAATTTCGAGCTGGCTAGAGCCCTGCATGAACATGAACAAGTATGAATCGTACCTTTTCCCATTGAGTTCCACCACAGGCAGTGGGTAGTGTTCCATGTACGGGGCATCAGGGTCCAACAGTTTGGCACAGTGAGTAGCTGCCTCCAGCTGCAGCTCGTCAAACGCATCAACCACTTCATCTGGGGGGTCCACTGGAAAATATGATAGAAACATTGATTTTCTTTTCCTCAGGAGGGTTCACTGGGAAAATCATAAACATGATTTTTTTACTAAGCTGAAGGATTTCCAAAAGTGTGACAGTGCAAAGCCAAATCTATAAAATGTAAATTTCAAAATCAGCTTTTCCACTGTCGGAATTGACATTGATATTCTATCATATCAATGACGTTAGTATGTATTACATTTTACAATATTTCTTTTTCAATCTACTGCATATATTTGGTCATTTTGCAGCTGCTTTGTACGATTTACACTATGGTTCAAATTTTTTTCTTTCTTTGGATTGGAAATGCTGAAAATTGATGCGCACAAAGATGTCAATCAAATCAACATGGCCTAAATATCATAAATGCCAGTTTTAATAATTTTGAAAGTACTTTTCATAGAATCTGACATAGGATAAAATCATGATGAAGTAATAACTATGTTTTAATCCCTTTTTAAGCTCCATCAGTGAATACCGACCTAGATATCCAGTTTCCAGGTCTATGGAGATGCCCCCGTGCAGATGGTGGTAACGGTTCTCGAAGAAGAAGTTCTTGCACTTGAAATCAGGTCCCAGCATCAGGGGTGGGAGTTCTCTCTCTGTTCTCAGCTTGTCATCTGGAAAATAAAGTGTCAGTAACGTCATATGTCAAGGCAATCTCTATCAAGACTGTATCCTTGTGCGTGCCCTTCATAGAAGAATCTTAAGTTAAACCCTCTGATAACCTTTTCCAGGGTGTCATTCTTCACTAAATCTTTAGCCATAAATTCATATAACAAAAAAGATCTGCCAATCAAAAAAAGATGATTTTGTGAAACTACCATACAGGAATAATTGATATTGGAGATAGCTATGTTTTCATTGGGTTTCCTTTATTCATACATCATAGAAAAGTGTCCCAGTATGTGTCTACTGTACAGCGCAGCTTTGCGAGAGGGCATCACTTTCAACAAAAATCTTACCTACCTATAAACGGTGCGAGTAACCTGGACATATCCGGGACCTTCATCCTCCTCCTCATGGCCACCAGGAAGGGCACCATGAAGCTGATGAACTTGACCAGCCCCAGGAGCCGCCGAACCTCAGCCTTGTCCTCCAGGTGTTTCTTAATCATCTCCTGGTGCATCTGGAGACGTCTCTGGATCAGCAGGTAGCTCTGCTGGTCAATCCTGCAGTGTTTGTGTGAGAAAGAGGTTTTATAATCAAACGCTAGTTCACCTTTATCTGTGGGGTAACTTATATCCGTTTGTAAAAACTAGATCCTGGTGCATCTGAAGACGTCTCTGGATCAACAGGTAGCTCTGCTCGTGGATCCTGGGGTTATCGGAGAACAAAAAGGTTTTACAATCAACAGAACAACACTAGCTAGTTAGTGGAGAACAAAAAGGTTTGATGATTTTCGATTTGATTAAATTTTCAATGCTAGTTCACCTTTACCTGTGGGGTAACCTATAGCTATATCCATTTTTAAAAACTAGGGTATTTCTTGGTGTATCTGCAGATGTCTTTGGATCAACAAGTAGCTCTGCTGGTCGATCCTGGGGTTGGCGGAGAACAAAAAGGTTTGATGATTTTCGGTTTAATTAATGCTAGTTCACCTTTATCTGAGGGGTAACCTATATCTGGACTCTCCTGGTGCATCTGGAGACGTCTTTGGATCAAATCTTACAGGTAGCTCTGCTGGTCTATCCTGGGGTTAGCAGAAAACCAAAAAGGTTTGATGATTTTTTTATTTAATGCTAGTTCACCTTTACCTGTGGGGTAACCTATATCCATTTTTAAAAACTAGGGTATAGACTGGTGCATCTGGAGACGGTTTTGGATCAACAGGTAGCTCTGCTGGTCTATCCTGCGGGGTAACCTATATCCATTTACATAAACACCTGGTAATTAGGAGTTTCAAAACCCAAGAACATGTGGTGTACCCGGCCGGTACCGCCTAAGTGTTGGAAGGACCAGATCTCAAAAGACACTGGACTGAGTCTTAAGACTGTAAAAACTAGAGCACAGGACCGTGTGACAGGGAGATACTTGATGGAGAGGAGCAAGGGGCCAGTCCCTGGGCTAAGTACAGTGGTTTGAAGCAATTTGAAACCACTGTCCAAATCATCATGTCACAAAATATTGCAACCAAAGTAAAATGATCTGTCAGATAAGGTAAGGTAAAAGGCGAAGAAGAGGTGAAGCAGGATGCTTTTTTAGGTTAACTTTTAAAAATTAGCTCTTTTGATCCAACCTGACATCATCAGAAAATATAGGTCTTTCAACTTAAGAGTCAAACCTGTACAAATTACAAGTGACCAACCATGACAACATACGGACCACCTGGCCAATCTGACCACTTGAAGCTGGTCCATTAGTTAATACATGCATGTACCATCAACACAAGCATTAGGAATCCTGTCTATAGTAACCACCTGTTCACAAAGACCAGATTTTATCAGTGTTCTGAGTGGTCTTCTTGGGCAAGTTTGACAATATGGGTTATGACAGTATAGAATTACCAGGACTAGAACCCTTGCCTAGTGATCCATGGAATTTGATCTGTATGGCAAAACTGAGGGGTTACTTGCCTCTTATGCCACAGAGACAAAAAGAAAATGATTAATGCTATATGATTTGTTTGCTTTTATTAGGAATTTATTTTTATGTATACATCTGTCTTTCACTCTATTCAAGACAGATACTTACATTTTTTATTCACTGCATGCAAGTGTATTGTGCAAACATGGCATGAGCACCCCCTGCTGGGGTATGTATAGTAATGCGAAACCTCATCGTCCAGAAATAGAAGTAGGGCCACAAAGCACCAGATTGTATAACACTATCGTTACATGTTGTGAAAATAGATTCTTTTTACAGTAACAAAGTGTTGGATCCAATCCCAACTAGGTGGACTTACTGTTTTTTAAGTGGCTTTTTTTTCAAGAGATTTAGTTGAAGTATATAATAATGTGTTAATGTAGAGGCTTCCTTCAAAAAGGTTTACATTTTACTACTAATGTTTACAGGTATAGATGTGCAAAGCTAAGTATGTTTAAAAGTTCGTTTAGTACAATAAAACCAGCTGTATTTCATACTTGTGCTTGAGCTTTCCAATTGCATTGTATAACTAACAGAATTGTTTCAACCACTTAATATTGTTTAAAGCACCACCAAAGCTCCCTTACCCTCCTAACTTGTTTATCTGAGTTATATTGAATATATGAGTGTACCTGTCCTCTGAAATCTGTATTTGCTGCGCAATGTTCCATTCAGGCAAAGTCTTATGTCCATTCTATCATGATTAGATGGAACAAACAAGTGCGTACCTGTCCTCTGATATCCGCACTTGCTGCGCGATGTTCCAGTCAGACTCCATGAGAAACAGGTTCTTGTGCTGCTGCACGCTGGTCTGGTAAACAGTCATCTGCAGTGAGAAGTTCTCCACATGACGCATGAACAGCTTCCGCTCTTCCAAGGTCGCATGTTCGTCCTTCATCTTCTCAGTCTCCGGCTGGTCTCCGTACACCTGGGCGTACTCCGGGTCCTTAGACACGTCCATCATACCTGGAGATAGAACAAAAAACAGCTCAGTCTTTAATTGTACACATAGATTTAGAATGGCAAACAGTTAACTGTTAAACCCTTGTAATAATGGGAATAAGTATTATTTACTAGCCTTTTCTTCAATTTTCATCGGTCTACATGTACATCTGATCTATTTCAAGCAACAAAACATTAAGCACCTGGGCTTGAGAAAAATTTAAAATTTATGGTATGTTAAGATGAGTTTCAGTATGTATAGTGAGAGAAAGGTAAAGTGGAAATAACTCTACCTTTTCTCTCACTGTACTGAAACTACAGCACAATGAACTAATCAATCTTAATCTTTTATTGCAGTAGAAGACAAGTTTAAGTTGACTTAAAAAAAATACCTGCTGTTGTGAACTCCAACAAAACGTTCTTCTTCGTCTCGGGTTTGCCGCTTGCATTTACATCCAGGTTTGACCTCCAACGTTCCGAAAACTTTGCCCTCTTGTCCGGCGGAAAGAATGCCCCATGCCACAACGCCTTCATCATATAGTCCAGATTGATGAGGATCTGTCCAACTCTTGTATCATGATATGCTGGAGGAAGTTTACAGGAGGTACTCTGGTCAAAATTCGCTTCTAGCGATATACAGGGAACTTGGTTCAATGCGAATATTCCTGTGACCAGGTCGCGAATAATCTGGTGCAGTTCGCGACAGTCGTACGGTTGACAATTTGGCACCTCAGGGAGAAGGAAGATACAGTTGGAGTACGATATCCCACGCATTTTCGAAACCAATCCATCCGGCGGCTCGACAGAGAACCGTAGATCGTCCGAGGACAGTAACCAATGCGAGGAAGTGTACGCCAGCATTTCTTGGACCTCTGCACGGTCAAACTTTTCGAAGAACTGGTTTGCGTTACGAGTCGCCTGGAGTTGAGCGAGATATGCTTCATCCTTGTCTTTTTCATCCATGCCGCCGGGTAGGAGACTAGGCCGCCTCGACGGGGAGGCAGACGATGTGGCAGACATCGTGGTATCTCCAAGCCTAACCTGTCAAAACAAAACATTCATGTCAATTTTTCGTGTGACGTGTCATTGTCGATGATGTGTAACATTTCTGTAGAAATGTAGAGTAGAGTAGAGTACTTGTAGAGTAAGTAGAGTAGAGACACAGCAAGGAGGTTAAAAGGATAACCTTCTTGAGAAGAGTAGACATCTTCGGTTTACTAGTACTCCTTGGAACTGCTCCTCATCAACGCAACTTATTAAACTAAAACAGGCGCCTGTATGAGGTATTCTGACTACATTTTACACTAGATTAAGCAGAACTGCCTACTACTTGTACATATGAATACTATGCTAAATTTTTGCCACATCACCACAAAACACTTGTTTACAAATTCAAGTTACAAGTATTATTATTTGAGTAATCTCAAGAAGTAACAATAGCTTGCCTTTGGCTATGTCTTTGGCCTACTGAAAAAAACCCAAGCAGGCCCCTTGTAAGTTGTTTCTGGGCTCATCGGGTCAAGGGTTGGAGACTCTTAACAATTTGCCTACCTCTTCATTATTGATTTATGATTTTTATTAGTAACTTTGGGCACTTAGCCCAATCAAAACATGATTAAGTTACCAGCATAACGAGCTACAGTCACAAAAGACAGGCAAAAAGAAATACATCATGTATGTCACTCAACTAACAAGATGTCAACAGTTGTAAGAAAAAAAAATTACAAGAAGCCAATGTGTATGTTGGCATTTAAGTTTTATGATACCAGTGAGTGTTATATGATCTGTTATAGTTGAAAGTACCCGCAGGGAGTATAAAATTCACACTCACAGCTAGGCTCCCCAAAGAGATATGGCTTCCTCATTTGTAATCAACTAATCAACACCTTTTAATGATTCTAAATTGTACAGTTTATGCAGATGTACATGGTAAGGCTATCAAATAGCATTGAATGAGACTTTAAAAATCAATGCCACAGTTGGTATTGATGTTTGAGTAAAGGATTGCTGGAATTCATCTATTATTTAGTTCCTTTTTTGTTGTTGCTTGTTGCTTCTGGACTTTGGCTTTTGTTATCTTTTCAATGTTGTACCTTTGTGTACTTTGCTATTGAAACATACACTGAAGTTGAACCTTTCTGGATGTTGACATAACTGATTTACAAGTAACGTTAATGTTATAACTTAAAAGATTAACATATAAAAATGTTGGTACAATGAATAATTGATCAACCACAAAACTGTGACAAATTGTTAAATAAAGCAATCATTGTGTTTACAAACACAAATTATTTCTTCGTGATTTGATAAATCAGGATTGAAATTCCAACGGGATTAAGTTGTTGTTGGATTACAATTAACACCAAACAAACAAGAAATCAGTCCCGCCCCATGGGGTTTGTGTTGTGAAACGATATATGGGGAGGGGGGTAGAAGTTTCAGCGACCTAAATATGGCTATACTGCTTTATTTGCGGAGGTACGGAAAATAGACAATATACCTGCGACCGCCCTGACAACAAAATCATTTCAGTTTTCCGCTTTGCTTAGCAGAAGGAGCCAAAACTTCGCTTGTTTTCGTCTCTAACTTGAAAATCTTGGGCGCAACACTTACCGTTTTAGAGTAGAGTAGAGTGGGTTTGCTCTTCCGTATACGATTACTTCATACTGCATAGAAACTACAGCTACCGTGACCGCAATACAATAGTTATCGAGAAATCTGGGCAAACGTTACGGCCTTAGTTACGCACCTTCACAAGTTTTAGTCTCACCGATCACTCTTCCGACTGTCTATACTCCAGAAATCTGTTCCTCTCTCGCTCGGACGAAGCCATACTTGGGGGTTCTTGATACATAAACATGAAGCATGCCCCGTGTGCTGAGTAACTAGGAGCTGCAGATATACACACAGGTGTGTTACGTACCTGGGCGCACCTGAGAGACCAAAGCGCCGCTGGTCAGCACACTGGAGGATCTGCGCGCTGATTGGTTACTAGGTGTGTCCGCTTTGGTTGTCATGCATGGTCACGAGATCACATCTCGTACTCAGGGCAGTCTGTGCAGTGATTGTCCCAGGACGTCAGGACATGGGAGGGACCAGAATAGACCATTTGCAGGGGTGACGATAGTTATAAATTAAACAATATTTGAGATTTACGCACGAATAATACTAATTCAAAAATGAGTTTGATATTTCTCGAATACTTAAAGTATAAAAAATGCGTAAATTATCGGCTAAAGCCTAACTTGTTTATCATACTCTACCCCCCCCCCACACACAGCTTTTTAGTACCCCCCATCTCTGACGTCAACCCAAAGTTGCTATCAGGTTACGGAGCGCGTCGTGACCGATTGTCAAATAGTTGTAATAGGATGTACTAATATGAAACATTAGGTATAGACAATTTCTTCAGGGCAGAGCAAAGACCACAAAGACTAACTTAAGACGAAAATAGCAACACAAATTATAGAAATAAATTGCTTATTAACTTTCCACAAATTATTTTCCGTTGAGCGGACGTTGATTTTATCCGCTTATCTCCTTGGTTCGATGATTTATTCATCTGTTTCTATTCTTTTCCCCATTTAACGGAACTTCGGAACCATAGCTAACAACTGATTCATCTATTTACCGTACTATGAAGTTGTCCAACAAATTTGAGATCAAATTTTTTCATATCACTGTGATCAGTTAAATCACACATTAGTCATTGTCTTGGTATCTATGCCATATTTAGCGCTGTCAGCCCTATCGCTATGCAAGAAGCCATTGCAAGGGGTTCTTGGATGGCTAGGACCGGCGAAACTTAATACGGATGCATGTAGTTAATGATATAACCGTATACACATTACGGTGATCATTTTTAATAAATGTATACCTCTATATAGTCCTCTATAAATGATGTATTTGGCAAGTTATGTATGGTAAATTTGGGCCGGTTGTGAGATCTTCTCCGCACATATGCCCAGTGAAAGGAGTGAGAGTGCGGCGATTAGAAGTCGGTTTCTACAATCAATCGTTCGCTTCGCTTGCTTTGATGCATCATGAGTTGATGCGTGGCGGCTACAGACAGTTCGGACAGTTCTCGCCACATTGATATGCTGATCTTCAGATTTTATCTATTGACACTATTTACAGAAATGTAGTTGTGGACATGAGGGTCTATGTTTTAGTAAATAGATTAATTGACGAAAACTTACAGAGAGTATGATTTCAAGTCACACACACCATCGAAGACTATTAGACTCAGCTCAAGAAATAACAAATTGAAGTTTTTGATTTAAGTTTCTTCCTTTTTTCTTTCTTTGTTTCTTCTTTGTTTCTCATTCATTCATTCATTCCTTCATTCGTTCCATATCCTTCGGACCCTTTTTATTTCCCTTTTCTTTCCTCAATCGTTTCCATCTACCCTATTGACCTTCAAATCCTATAGTATCGAGTGGCTTCTCGTTATGAATATAAATCTTTGTATTCCGTCGTAACAGTCAAGATTGCCTTGAAATTCTTTTACCTTAATGGAGGTCAGAACTTGAAGAAAGTCTCTCACAAGGACATTACGGCAGTTCGGGCGCTCAGCTGTCGGTGTTCAAGTCCCGACCATACGCATATGGACTCGTGCCTGGTGTGGATTTGAAGGTTAACGTGTTACATTGAATTAATTGACGACAACTTTACTGAGTAATTTCAAGACACACATATAGCATCCAAGAATAAGCTGAAAAAAATACAAATTAAAGGTTTCTTTCAATTTTCTTTGTCTCTGCCATCTTTTCTTTCTTTCTTTATATATATGTTTCCTTAGTTCTTTGTCTTTCTTTCCTTCCTTTTACGTTTTTCCTGTCTCTTTCATTCCTTCTTTCCTTCCATCCATATTTCTTACTTTCCTTCCTTCCTTGGTTTCTTCTAGCTAAATCTCTAGCCTCTACCAGGTCGGTCGCTGAAAACTGGTAGAAATTGGCCGAATAAGACAGAAAACACGCCAGAGGAGTTAGATGGCCGATGAGTATCTAAGGCCGCAAACTGTATTCCTCGGCCATCTAACTCTTCTGGTGTGTTTTCTGTCTTATTTGGCCAATTTCTATTATTTTTCCAGTGACCTCAGGTGGAGCCTGGTAGAGGCTACATTTCTTTCTTTCCACTCTTTCTTTCCTTCATTCCTTCCATCCATCCTTTTTACTTCCCTTCTTTGTTTTCTCCTAGCTAGATCTCAGCTGTCCGTGTTTCCAGGACCATATGGACCCGCGCCTGGTAGGCAAGATTAGTTTATCACCATCAGACTCCTCCGGGTGCTGAAAGTAGTAGAAGTTGGCCAAATACGGGGAATAATTTGCCAGTGGAGTTAAGCCGATTGACAAGGTCCCCAAAGGAGTATTTACAGAACTAAAATTAGACGCTTTTTAACTTGTTTTGCCTGTTGTATGCTGATTGGCATTCTTATTAACTTGCACTTAAACTTTCAAGTTGGTCGCTGCATGCACTGACTGAAAAGTCGTATCATAGCATGCATTTTCCAAAACCTCCTTGCATTTTCTAACATATTGTTTTGAATACATGGTATCAACTTAAGCACCTTTTCCAATCTTGTTTTTACTTCAGTTCAAGCTGTTTTTCACTCAAATTAGCTTCTTAGAACTGTCGATGGCCTTCCTGTTTTTACCGTTCGCTTACTCGCGTTTCCTGTTTGGAATCACAGTGTACACAAAAAGTCATTTCGACTCGACACTTTAAGTTTAACGTTAGCTACATCAGAATTTTGTGGCATTTTGAAGCAGTGTTTAACAGTTGTATGTTTATTACGCCCTAATGAGTCATAAATACGTCATTCAGATTAATAGATAGTTCATATGACGTAAGTCTAGGCCTTCGAATTCAGAACCGGACCTAGGATCAGCATCACTGCAAACACGGAGGAAACTTATTGAAAACACCCTTTTCTGAAAATTTCCGTGTTGCTATTTTTGCAGGCTAGCTCTTGTATGTACTTAACGACAGTTAGCGATCAAGATTTGACCTAAAACTTAGCCCGATTTAAAAGTTTTCTTCTCCAAAGTAACAAGTGCCCAAAGCAAACTCCAGGTCCCGACGCTAAACCATAGGGTGGGGTAGGTGCGCGCGGTGCATGCTGGGCCGGGAGGCTCTGACCACCTCACAGCCAAGATGGCGGTCGACTACTCCCGTCTGGCTTCCGCCAAAGAAAAGCGGCAAGAGCAGCTCAAGCGATGGCTGGAGTCCGACACAGAACGCGAGCCCACCGTGCCGAAGAGGAAGCGATCCAGGGTGAAGTTCCAAGAGGGCTGCGTCTTCCTAGCGGCCTGCGCCGCCGGCGACACGGAAGAAGTCGGGCAACTCCTGACGAACGGTGCCGATATCAATACCGCCAATGTGGATGGCCTGACTGCGCTACATCAGGTATGTCTTACTCAATGAAAACAGAAAATATACCAAAATCCGACATGTCTTACGTGTACAGGTATATTTCCCGTGTATACCAGGTGTCTTAGGTGTGTGGGGTAAGGGTCTTGTCGGGAAAACTTTGTCAACAAACCGGACGGTGAGTCTTGGCTCGCAGCCCCCCGTGCGGTTTTGAGAATCGAACCCAGGCCGTCTAGCATCATCCCTGTTTGACCCCAACCAACATAACTGCATGTAACGCAACACGAGCTTTCTCCCAGCGATCTGAAAACTCTGGGTAACCCGGTCCCTCCCTGGGTAATACCAGCGAACACCTTCTAGATGTGACAGTAGTGACCTTTCACACTCCTACCAACGGTTCAACCGAAGAAGTCGGGCGGGGGGGTCGCGACGTTTTCCCCGCCGGTTGAAAGACTCGGAACGCCTGGCAAATAAAACAGTGTTGCCGGCCAAACGTCCCAATTCTAGCCCCCAGGACAGTCTGAATCCAACAGGGGTGACGTCTGTGTGGGTAATAACGTTGCCGACATCAGGCCCTAGTGACCACTATTATCTATTTTAAGTATTTGTTATTGTTAGTTGGAAGGGGGAGCTAGCTTGGCGTGCATGTCGGATACATATTTGCTCACATTCCAGTATAGCGTCCCTGCCCCCTAAAGTCGGGCGCTGTTTACCGTCCCCAACTTCCATAAAATCGTCCTGAACTAACCAGCAACCCCCTGTGTTGGCTTGGGAGAGCGTGTGTGCTAAAGTTTGGTATGGACAGGGTGAGATTTTCTGCACATAACTCCTCCTGAGTCCAGCACAGCCCCTCTGCACATTCCTCTCTCTGTAAACAGTGGAGCTGGCCAGTGTTTGATGGAGCCGGGATAGTTGGGATGGTTGGGGGGCCCTCTGTCCATATTTGAAACTTGAGATCAAACTGGTGGCGACTGGGCCCGCGATGTTACGTCCTCCTCAATCTGATTGGGGAACGCAACTGGCGTTCGCCCCGCAAAATCAACAATTAACAGGTTTAATTAGAAGAAACAATTGGTGTCAAGTCGCTATAAACATTACATGAAATTGACACAACAAAAACATTTTAATGATCGGTAATAACGGTCAATATCTTCATCTCCATCTACGAGATTGACACATGATATCATTATCACAAGATATATCTTGATGTACACACTACAAGAGGAACAACGTAATGCATGTAACTGTACGTGGTTTCGAAAACTATAATTCCTCTTTGCCCCCCTCCCCCACTACGTACCACCATACAGCACAGTAATTACGGTGAGTTTGGTTCCTGACAAATTTGGTCACACGGCCCATGTAGGCAGGGGTGACATATAAGTGCAAAAGTTGGCCTGCGAGATTAAAAGCACCCGGGCCGTCCTTATCCTGCATTATCGGTGAAACACTTCTTGGACGGCAGAGCGTTTTATCTGCTGTTGTGAACCCAGTGCAGATGTGGCTGTGTAATAGGGTACCGCTGACAGGCAGGCTAGTTAGGAAGCTTTGGCAAGCCGGGCAGAGTTCTGACTCTGTTCATTACAACCAACTAACGTCGACGTCTCCCAGTCACTGTACTCGGACGCTTTGAATAAGGGTCGGATGGTACACAAATCAAAACTGACGTTTTGGTCTAGTTTTACATACTAGAGAGAAGTCGGCCATCTTGTGTAGTACGTTTCATATTGGTGTGATTGTTTCTAATACTAATAGTTTTGTCTTATTTTGAAACAAGATATTGTAAACAGGGCGCCCTCCTGTAGTTGGTAGACAAATTTTGAGGTTTCAGAAGAATTATATTCAACAGACAGTTTGGCAAGCTGACAGAATGAAGGCTTGCTGTAATATTGTGGCACATATAATATATATATCAAACACATGATATTAAAGAAAACTTATCAAGTATTTCAAGTTCTGAAAAAATAGAATTTTCATTTCTTACAATCTCAAGCAGATATAAATGACAGGAAAATCTCTCATCTTTTAACACATTGGGACTTCCCTAAATCTGATTATGATAATCTCAGATTAGTTTATTGCATCCTCCATGACTGCTTGACCAGAAAGCGTTATTTCCTCCACCCCCATTGTTTTGTGAGCTTGTGGGTATCCAATTACAAGCTGAATGATTTAAGCAGTTTTATATTGATTTTGGACGATATTGGGTGAAAGGGTAATTGGATTTTGAGACAGTCCCCTTTTACTAGTAGTACACATATAATATAGATGGATAGATAGTCTGTCTTCTTTCTTCTTCTTTGGCAGTCCAGTCTCAGGACACTATATATATGTATAGATAGATAGATAGATAGATATGATAGTTTTGTCACATATGATGTACATGGTATTTTGGAGGAAGTTTTGCTATAACTTTAATCTATTGGTTGAAAATGAAATGCTGACTGCAAAGATCAACAGTGGGAGTCTGAAGGAAATTTGATACGTTGGTACACAGTTACAGGGAGAGAATATGATATTCAGTCAGACTCAAATTATCCTCCAAATCCAGACCTCTGTTTTCATCAGGTCCTCTTACCTTTACTTTGGAATACTGTATCTGAAAACGAAAAAAACTAAGCACATGATTGACTCAAGGTTTGTGCAATTCTAGTCCTTCTTTGGTTTTCATTTTTCTTTCTTGTTTAAGATATAGCATCCAGTCAAACATCATTTCCATTCACATCTACGTTGGGACGTGGCAGTCCGACCCGACAGAAAGATGAGCTCATTATCTTTTCACTTTCAGGTATTTAGAAAGTATTCATCCCAGATCAGGTCCAGTTGGGGTCACCATCCACCAAAGTAAACAAACACAAGCCAGTGTCCCCTGTCCCGCACCTATTTATATCCTAATTAGGTAGGGTTTAGCCAAAACAAGTGGTTTGGTGTTACCAATGAAATTGGGTCAATTTTCAGGTCCAGGAAGAAATGTGATGTCATATGCTAACTGCATAATAGGAGTTCAAGAGGAGCGGTTTCGACTGGATTGATACTCCTTGTAGAGTCCTACCCAACCAAAAAACTCCACTATGATATTGCACAACATAGTGTGCACAACACATCAGTGCTTTTCTCTCTTGTCCTGACAAGCCAGGGCTTGAAATACTTTTTTCTGCATACCTGCACTTGTGTAGGTAACATTGAAAATCACCTGCACCAGACAAATTTTACCTGCACCGCTCAGAACTTAGAAATTATGGATCATACTAAAATTGTTTAGGAACCATTGCTATTTTTCTTTCATACTTTATATAGGTGGTGACAGTCAAAACAGCCAATAACAATCCATATACACCTACATCATACACCTACATCATAAAACCCAGTACATGGACCAGTGCAGGTAGATACCAGAAATATCTCCACAGCTCCAATTTTACATGCACTAATCTGCAGGTGGTATTTCGAGCCCTGCAAGCAGTTTTGTTTGGATTTCCTCTTTTGTTTTAATTAATTGGTTGGTGATACTTAATGCAATAAGGCCAATTTTTTTCTTATGTCTGAAAAATAATTGCAATTTTCATATACACATGTAGGGCTGTTTTAGTATGTTTTTTCTTTCTTTGAAGTAAAGATGTTTGATTTTCTTTCAGTGGATCCTTTTGAAACAAGCATATTTTTGGTTGATTTTGTATGTCTGAAAAATAGTGATTTCATATACCATTCAACAGCACAACACATACTGACATAGCACTGCATTGCTGTCTTAAAATTTTTACAAGTAAAGACATAATTTGTTTTTTCAGTGTTCCTCCTATTAATCTAAAAAAATGTTTTTTTAAGCCAATTTTGATAGTCTGAAAGATTATAACTCCGTACAGAATGACAGAGGTATTGTGTTATTTTAGAATTAAACACATTGCTGTATTTTTCAGTGTATCTCTTAAAACAAGTCTTTTTTCAGTTGCATATCGCAATTAGGTCAATTTTGTATGTCTGAAAAATTACAATTTCACATGAAACAACATAGAACAGTAGTTTACAAGCAATAGAGTAAAAACATATGGTACTTTTTTCGATGTTTTGAGTTCACAGTTGTTATGCAACACACTGTGTACGAAACATTAGGAAGATTTTCCGATAGACCTTGGGCATACTTGGAATTGCAGAAAGTGGCCTGGCACGTATGAATAATTAATGATAAGATCAGGGACTTAACATGGTTTCCAATGTTGAGATGTCAACATCGGTGCTAGTGCGTGTACCGTAATGATATAACATAAAGATTTGGTTTTACAGATAGTTTATTTTGAACCATACACATATTGACACAAAAAGAATCATAGTACTACTTTTCTAAACCTAAAACATTTTCAGTTGTAAAACTACACTTGTTGCATACATGTATCATGGGTCACGTTCAAATTCTATTATTCAGAAAGTAGGTACCATTACATCATCTAACATCTGAATGTTTTAGAAAACAGTCTTAGCTCACATAAGATTCACTTTGCTAGGTACATTCTTCATATATTAACAACAGCTTTTACAGTTTGTATTTGTAGCTATACACTGATACTAGTTATAAACAGTATGAAGACAATACAGACATACATCATGGTGTCATCAAAGATCATGGCAATTTCCAATTATTTTGTACATTTAGGGAAGTCCTGTTGCAAGTTTTAGTTCTATGTGCATATGTAATGGGACTGGGTGGCATATTTTTTCAACTAACATAATAATTTATCACAGCATTCATTTTGAATATTGAATGCAAGAGAGAAAAATCTGAGCACTAAAAATAAAGTGTCACTGAATCTTACTGAGTCTTACTGTATATGCATGTGGTATATGTAGTTAATGCAAAGTACATGTATCAGTATCACCATGAAAATATGATTCTTTGGACATTTTGAAAACAATGACAATATTTTTTCTCCCTCGCTGCAATCAATAACATGTCCATGAAAATCAAATTGTCACCCGCTCTGTCCATAAGGACATTGTTCTATATTTGAATATTTTCTAACCGCATTTTCCGTTTGCCCTTTAGTAGACTGCTATTGGGTTACATGTACTCCCATAGTACTACGTACTGGTATGGCACAATGTCATTTGCCAGGATTTAGAAATTGGCAGACAGTTGTCTTTTCGTGATAATTTTGACAGTGGCATTGAGCAGTATCATCACAATGTTTATCTTGCTAGCGTAGTGTCTCGGGTCAGCCAGTGTCACTGTCTAGAACTTGCGATAAGGTTCCGAACATGGCCGCCGGGTTTCGGATTACAAGGGGTCAGATAATTTGGGGATAGTCTGCCACATAGCGCTGACGTCACACAAGACGGTCGGACGTTGAGAACTCGGGCTTCTCGGAAAGATTGATTAATTTGATTGTAATTTAACACCAAATAACGGAACGGCACAGTTTACTGAAAAATACTTGTTGCTAAGACAACAAATATTACACTGGTGGTTGAGATGAATAAGTTAAAGAAGTATTTTTATGTGCCTTGACATTGTTTGTTGGTGCCATTATGTAATATTGGACAATTCAAATTATCCTGTAGGTAGCTTGTATTGCCGAATTTGTTAATTTGCTACTTCAAGCATTTGTATACATCTAAGTATGTACATACCAAATTAGTTATGTTAACCCTCTAGCGATATTGAAAATATGACCTCCATCATTTTACAAAATACCTCATGCTAGGATCTGTTTGGATAAGGTTTTAATTTGCATATTTAATGTACAATTTTATTGTACCCAACATCTCACTTCATGAAAACATTCAATACTATACTGGAGTTGTTGATTTAACAAATCACAAACACTATATTAATGTATTGCATAGAATTAACATATTAAAACCAGCCGTATCCATTGAGTCAGCCAAGTAGATGCTAAGTGTTGTTTTCGCAATTGTTGTTTTGTTTGTTTGTTGGCACGTGTCACACGTCCTTCTCACTTAACCTTTGTTACGCTAAATTACCTGTCAATAGGTGTCAGTTTAGGTGGATAATGCACATGGGTTCACTCCTGCGGTACTTGCTTGAAGCTAAGTTTTTTTACGTTTTTTAGTCTCGCTCAATATTTTATTTCGGAGACAGTCTTTGATACATCTATTATTCATATGTTGTAATGTTCAAATTATTTTAATCGCATTGATTTTTTAGATAGAAACAGAAAGCTTTTTTTTTGCACCTGAGTCTGACCACTTTCTCTACCTGAAGCTTTTCAACCTCCTTGTTGAAAATGTGTAACATTAACTAACAAGGCATAGACTTTCCACTCCAACTCTATAAATCTGTTTTCATGTTTATTTTCCATTCAGCGTTTTATTTCTAATCTGAAAAACAACCGGTGTCTCACAGTAGCGGAATCACTTTAGGAGATCCCTCTGGAAAGAAAAACTCCACCCCACACCCCGTGTGTTCCGCTATGGTAGAACACAGGGCCTCCCTTACACTGCAGGGCTGAGCTATGTGGCTCTGAGCTAAGTGTAAATAAGTACAGTAGGGTAGAACCACAGCTAAGGTAACCAGAGTCACTGTTGTCCTTACATGCACTTTCGTCTATACTACTGTACCTTCAACTGACAGTTATACATCTCTGTTGTAAGAGAAGCTTGCGGAGTAAAAGCTTGTAACGCTACTAACAGGAAGAAGGAATTTTATTACAGAGCTTGAATTACTACTTTTTTGTGTGTGTGTATCTACCAATACATGACAATCATACTACATGTATGTCTAGATCTGAGTTCTTGCTTTTTGCATTTTTTTTCTGCAATCTCAAAAGTTCTAGCATTTTTAACCAGAATGATTTCTTAAAACTTTTTTTAAGTTGTAGTATGCAAGTATAGTATGTCCTATACTGTATAGTTATATAGTAAACATTTGAATGGACTCTCCAAATATCATCCAGTTATAGAGATTGAATTTCCTTTAGATATATTTTAAACATACGTCAACCTACAGTAATGAGAATGTAGCTGTCCTTACATGCTCTTTTCTATATACAAATTTGACATGACAATCGCCAACCTGAAAACTTTGGCAATGTCTCCTCACATTATGGAGATTTAAACCCTCTGCTTGCCAAATCTGACATCTTTTTAATCTACTAAAGCTCTACCTGCCTGAGGGTGTGGGTAACAGGTAAATGAAGATACTCCTATTCTTCATTCCTCACTATTGCCAGATCCTATTGTAACCTAAAAATTTAGCTATACATGATGAAATTTTGGGTGCACGTTGTTAATAAGAATGTCAGCAAGTTTTAAACCTTGCTGCCTCTTGCCAGAGCTTGAAATTTATTTAAGTCTATCAATGACTCAAGTTTTGAGCAAGTAATGCAACAACCAATTTTTTTACCTTTCAATATGAGCAGTGTTCAATATGCTGTATAATTGATAGGACATTGGTTTACAATAGTTACTCATGAACATAACCCTACACAAAAGTCTCATTACACGAGTACGCCAAAAGTGAGTCAAAACGTATGAACATAACTCCCATTTTGGGTGCAAGGAAAGTGCATATTCACCCAGTAATTCTAGCCCAGCTAAGAATTGTTGTAGTGGAATTTGAGTATTGTGAACTTTCACTTAAACCTCCTCTCAGGGTTATGGGCACCAGTAGGACAATCACAAATGAGACGGCATCCAAACGTACAGGAAACAGCTGTCACCAAGAAAAATATGACTTCCAGCATTGGTGACGGCAATGCCTTAAAGCCAGGTGCTCAAATGGTAGCGTAGTACATCCTGAAAATACTTTCCAGGGCACTTACCCTAAAAAAGAAACATTAGGTCATTATTCTATACTTGTCTGCTCGTTATGGGGGTATTTTTAGAGAGGCATTACCGTACAGATTGTACAGACTTCTGTCATTGAATAGTGATTGTTGATTGAAGTCAAAACAAAGTCTTTTGATATTTGTACAGTAGATTTAGCAAAGATTATTCTAATACACTTAAAATGGCCCTAGCTTCATATTTCTTTCACAGGAAAATGTATTGAAACATAGTAGTCGGATATTCAATATTGAAAGCTGTCTATATGTAAACAAACTTGTTATCAGTAACATATGATACGGAACAGAAAATAGAGAAAAGAAATTGAGAAAAGCACCAACATTATTAAAACGTGCATAAATGTCTATACTGTCTTACACTGTTAAGTTTGCAACTATTTTTTATGACGCATTTCGAAGTTTGAAGGATTCCGAAAAATTTACAACTCTTTTCGTGGTTACAAGTGACCCAATGCATGTGGGATTGTGAAATATTCCTGGCCAGGGGCAGTACTGCTTCTGAACTGACATAGTGCAGCTGGGGACTTAACTTATATATGGTGGCTGGTGTCTTGAACGTGTATGTACTATATAGTGCTAGAAATACACACTTGCAAACGCGCCGACATTCTGCTTGGCATAACTTAAACTTAATTTTTTACCCAGGTAGCGCAGTGCGTAACCTGAAATTTTGCTTGATGTTTTCTATGTTCCACGTCATTCACAATCACACGTATCTCCGGGTTGACATCTTGAAAAGGTGATACATGTTATATAGTGTTATGTCAATCCTACTGCAAATATGGCAAATCTGAAACATTGTCAAATGTTGTTACCATTATTTATAAACTTTTAGAAGTATCCTATTCCACGTCATGAATATTCCCAAAGTTGAACACATCCGGGGAAATATTTAGAAAGCTGAAATAGGCCTGGTTTCAAAATATGTCTAAAGCATCAAATCTCCTAGACTAATAATTACAAAGAATTGAAAACATTTTTAAATGATAACAGTGAGTTAATGACAACCCTTGTGGTAACTTGGAATGGACTATAGAATAAACATGAAATAAGAAAAACGTTGTTCTCTTTGAATTCTTCAGTGACCTTTTCTGTTCCTGTTTTCCCAGGCTTGCATCGATGACAACATGGACATGGTGAAGTTCCTGGTGGAGAAGGAAGCGGACATGGAGTACCCGGATAACGAAGGGTGGACGGCCTTACACGCCACCGTCTCCTGTGGACACCTGGAAATCACACAGTACGTAGTCTTGGAATCAGATAGCAATGTTCTCTGCACACAACCAAGTGTTATAGTTTTGGTGACCATCTGTCACCTTTTCAAAAATCATATCCAGTTGCTTGGGCAACTCAGGGCTCGAAATACCACCTGCATATGCAGGTTAGTGCAGGTAAAATTGGAGCTGTGCAGGTATTTCTGGTGTCTAACTGCACCTAACCTGCACTGGTCCATGTACTGGGTTTTCTACATAAATGTCCTATGATGTGGGTGTATGTGGATTGTTATTAGCTGCATTGACTGTTACCACCTAGGAAGTGTAAAAGACAACAATTTTAGTATGATCCATAAATCCAGAGTGGTGCAGGTAAAAATTTGTCTGGTGCAGGTATGCAGAAAAAGTATTTCGACCCCTGCAACTGCATGTTGGCATATGTTATTGCATGGATGTCAAACCTTCATCAACGTGTCTGTCACCTTCCTTCTTCCTTACTGTCGTATTGAGGTCACCTGAGTTAGCACCCAATGGCAGCCGCTCTAGACCCTTGTGATTTGGTCCCACCTATTGTTGATTTTGTTAGCCCCTGGCTGCGAAGAGAGAGTAGTCGGCCCACCCAATAACCCATTAGCGTCCTGTGGGCAATTCCTATAACTGGTTCTACTTCACACTACAGCTAGGTGTCGCTAGTTGTCTTCCTATGAGGGTATGGATAGTACAATTAAGAAGAAATGGGCTGAAAGGAGTGCTGTAGTCTTCATTGTCGTTTAGGTCCTTTGCACAAAGTCATAGTCTGTATAGACCAGGGCTCTAGCCAGCTCAAATTTTTTTTCCGTCAGCCAATTCCCATTGTCGCAAAAACACTTTTCCAGGTGCTAGAAAGACTGAACTGAGACCTTGAAAAACGGGTTTTAATGAGATAATCGTATGCGAAAGAGCGCCGACACACTTCGTCAACAATAATAACAATAGCAAAACAAACAGTCTGTGGCTTTTACGGCCATGAACAGCGTCCCCAAGCAGCCTGTAGCTTCCACCAAGTATTTTTGTCCCTTAAGGTTGACGGATTGGTTTTAAAAATGTTGTCACACGCAGCAAATTTCTGTCAATTGACGGAAAAACGGACGCTGGCTAGAGCCCTGGTATAGACTGACTGACAGTAGTTGTAGTAGAATTGTCCAGGAGAGTCTGTTCACAAGAAGGGTGTCATATCCCCTTCAAGCAAATGAAACCCTATGTTGACCAAAGTTTGAGTCTCCCCTCATCAAGGTTCATAACTGGAATAGATTTTCTTAATCCAAGACATGCCTCTGTTGTCCTCTCAGTCTATCCTTCACCGTTTCCATCCATCAATGTCAAATTTATCGCTCACAAAATCTCAAATATTTCATGTATCCAAGGTACAGCTTATCAGGCTGTTTTGATTTGAAAAATGACCTTTTTTTACACCGCCTTGTATATTTGACAGAGGAGTGTGCAATCTAAGGCAGCAGTAGAAAAGTGACAAAATGTTGTTCAAGTCCTATTAGAACTAAGAATTGATAACCTTATTCCTAATGCCTAACCCCCGTAACCAATACAAATTAGGTGCTTAACAGCAATCTTAGCAGGCTGAAAGATAACATACTATTAGGAACTTCAGATTTTTAACATTTATAACTCTTAGGATACTGGCAACTCGACCATTGTATACGTACTGGTCTGAAGGCAGGTTAGCATTACAAGGTTAAAGAAAAAGCACTATCTTTTTTTATCATTATCAGTGAATTTTATTATGTCAGTGAACTGATCATCCGTCAGGATGTAAAGGACAAGAAGAATCAGCAGACACCTTATAGTTTAGAGTAGGGGTGGGTACCGGTACAGAAAATTCAGGTCCGGTTCAGGTCCAAAGGATTAGGTCCAGGTCCGGAACTGAACCTGGACCTGATGCAGTATGACTCATACCAATGGTCCATTTTCCTACAAAGAAATCTGTTTGATGGAGTATTAGACTCACACTGGCGCTTTAAAATTATACAATGCTAACAGCACCGATACGATTGGCTGTAAAACTTGGTAGAAATTATTATAAACTCTACTCTACTGCACTCTTGTTATTTTCTTCCATCTACAAGCGCTAAAATATGTGAATGCCTGATATAATAATCTGTTAATTTTGTAATCGGTCCAACATTCGGTCCACCACTCCACCTAATTTTTTCAGGTCCGGTTTTTCTGGACCGGTCCAATACGAAAAACCGGTTTTGTACCGGTACGCCGATACCCAGCCCTAGTTTAGAGCATTGTTGCTGATCTGTCTGTCACTTACTTATATTAGCCTGAAGTTAGTTCAGCATAAAAAAGTTAAGAAATTTTGTCTTATCATCCCTCCAGGTGCAAACCTGTCTGTTGCTATGAAAAAATTCGCACTTGATAACATTACGTAATGCCAAAGGTGGCCCCAGATTCCCCACATTTTTATGACCCAAAGATAGTAGATAGAGACAGGCTTTTAGCCAGGCATGCGTCAACGCGTCATCTGGACGCACTTTTCTTAGAATAACAAGAAATTTGATGCCCCTGGACGCCCTATTCGGGGAGAAAATTGTCTGACAAGCATGAAATTCTGATTGACCAGGGATGCTACCAGGTCATCTGTGGTCACAGTCTTCTACTGTGACATCTGTAACAGTATTTTTGCCTCTTGGGATACCTTAGAATGCACTGTTTTAACTCAAAACCATCAAAAACTCTGCACCCTGGAGGGTGGATGCCCCCAGACCCCCCCTACAATAATCACTTACCGCGACTCACCAATAAGTTTGGACTCCCTATTATAAAATCCTAGCTAAAAGCCTGGATAGAGAGATGCCTGTTGAGAGATAACAATGAGGTTCAAAGACACACAAAGGTTAAGAGATGTCTTATTATTTCCCCAGGTACCTTATAGAGTCCGGTGCAGACCTGTCTGCTGTGAACAACGAAGGAGAAACCCCCCTGGACCTGGCTGAGGATGAGGAGATGGAACAGCTCATACACAAGTTTGTGGAACATCAAAGTGAGTAATGCTTGAAACAAGGGCCACTCACTCAGTATAGTAGGCTTGTGCCAGGGCAGGCCTATGAAATTTTTTTATCACCCAAAATTAGAGCTGTGCACCTGAGTTTCAACTAGTTGTGTGTACACTGGTGCACTATGATATTTGTAAATTAGTTTTTCTACTGGGCTAACATTCTTTGTTGTTTTATGTTGTGCAACCATTCTGTACATCTAAATTTTTAGGTTAGATGATCCTTGACTGAACATATTCACTTTTGTAAATTCAGAACCATAAGTTAAACTGTGGGTTTGTGAGTTTGATAGTGAAAATTTGAGAGCTCTTGTGAAGACTGATCAGATGGACTATCACAAATGGCAGTACAGTAAAACTTTTTAAGAGAATGGCTGCATGACCATCAAATAATTGCTTTTTAAAGTTACAGTTTAGAGTTAGCCTTTAGACTAGAGTAGACACATTCCATACTGTTCTACACTGCTTATTTGTCCCCTTCCATGTTACCTGCAATTAGCCCTCGGGCAAGAATTTTCAAAAAACTATTATTTTGATGTATTCATTTTTGCGGTCTTGATGAGAGAGGGTCTGCAGGCTCTTTTCCGTAAGGCATAGGCAGGCCTTTTTAATTTCCCATAATTCCTAGGGAAGCTATTTTATTTTACGTAATTCGTAGTGGGATGAAGCGTAAACCGTTGGTAGCTGTCGTGAATTTAACGTAAAGCGTAGTCAGCCATCCAGAATTTAGCGTAAAGTGTTGTCAGGACCCCCCCTGCAGACCCTCATGAGATTGGTCTATTACAAGCCTCTTTGCTTTTCTATTTGCTCCAGGCATCGACCTGGATGCGGCACGGCGTGAGGAAGAACGACGAATGATCGAGGACGCCAACCAATGGCTGAACAGCCGGGTCATCAAGGAGAAGAAACATAGCAAGTCTGGAGCCTCGGCTTTACACGTGGCAGCAGCCAAGGGATACATCAAAGTCATGCAGTAAGGAACAAAACTGTCTTTTGTCTTCAACTGTGCCAAAATTCTCTTTGTTTTGTTTTGCTTGCAACAATTAAATATTGGCATAAAAGTAGTGCTGTAGCATCCTTAAGTTTCACTTTTTTTACTTATGAAGCCTCCTCACTATCATTTCATGTCTTAAACTTTTACATTATGTGTATGACCCTTTCACTTTTGTGTCTTATCCTTAATTCTCTTTGTGTCTTACTCTTCAACTTACCATTAATTTCACTGACAGTTTTCTTAAGCTCATACATTTACCTTGTTAGTTTTTGTCTTATACTTTCACTTTTCATGTCTTGCACTTTCACTTTTCATGTCTCTTCTCTTGTCTTACACTTTTACTTTTTATGTCTTATCCTTTCACTTTTCTTGTCTTACACTTTTACTTTTTGTCTCTTGCTCTTTCACTACAGTACATGTCTTAACTTTCACTTTCTATGTCTTACCCTTTCACTTTTGATTTCTTGTCCCCTAGATTGCTGATCCAGGCAGGAGTTCCCATCAATGCTGTAGACAACGATGGCTGGACTCCACTCCATGCAGCACACTAAACTTTCACTTGTCATATCTCACTCTCACTTTTGTGTCTCCCAGATTGCTGATCCAGGCAGGAGTACCCATCAATGCTGTAGACAACGATGGCTGGATCCCGCTCCATGCAGCGGCACACTTAACTTTCACTTTTGGTGTCTCACTCTCACTTTTGGTATCTCACTTTCTGTGTCTCCCAGATTGCTGATCCAGGCAGGAGTTCCCATCAATGCTGTAGACAACGATGGCTGGACTCCGCTCCATGCAGCACACTAAACTTTCACTTTTCATATCTCAATCTCACTTTTCGTATCTCACTTTCACTTTTGTGTCTCCCAGATTGCTGATCCAGGCAGGAGTGCCCATCAATGCTGTAGACAACGATGGCTGGACTCCTCTCCATGCAGCAGCACACTTAACTTTTACTTTTCGTGTCTCACTCTCACTTTTCGTATCTCACTCTCACTCTCTTGTCTCCCAGATTGCTGATCCAGGCAGGAGTGCCCATCAACGCTGTAGACAACGACGGCTGGACCCCGCTCCATGCAGCGGCACACTGGGGGCAGAAGGAGGCCTGCGAGGTGCTGGCAGAGAGCATGTGCAACATGAACGTCACCAACTTTGCTGTAAGTACAGTACTTAGATATAAGACATCACCAACTATGCTGTAAGTATTCGTAAGGTTTACAGTATCTCCAGTAGAGCATGTGCAACATGAACGTCACCAACTTTGCTGTAAGTACTTCCAGGTTTTAACAAAGTCCTTCCCACACATGATGGTGCATGCATGGGTACCCATCTCTGTTTCAGTAGCCTGTGGGCCACACAACAGGGGGCTAGTCCACTGGTAGTGGTGTGTGTTCAACCTCCATACTATTTCCCAAATGCTGAGTGCTTAACAGAGAAAGCAGCATGTACCATTTTGATAGTCTTTGATATGACTCGACTAGGGATCAAACTCACGACCTACCGAATGCAAGGCAAACACTCTACCCACTTGGCCATTGCACCGGCTAAATTAGGTTTTAACATTTTTAAACTAAATTCTCTCTTCCCAGGGCTCCTGACTGCGACCAAGTTGGTCGCATATGCAGTAGAATTCCCCTGGTGCGACCAGATCTGTAACCACAGTCGCACAGTGCGACCTATTACAATTAATCATCATTTATCATCCAGCCAAGTAGAATCTTTGCAGGGAAAGATGGCCCTGCCAGGTGTCAGTTTCCTCCCAGTGACAGGGATGGTCACACCTCATTAAGGTCTGCCATGTGTCTGTCTGTCCTCAATTACATGCACCAAGGAGGTTTAAAAATGTCTTTCTACTGGACCTTTATTCATTCCCTTTGTCCAAACAGATAGGGAAATTTGAGACTATACATGATATATATATATATATATTGGTTTGGCCAAGGAGATTTCATGTATAGGAAATAACCTCCTTGGTATAGTATGGTATGGTATGATAAGCTATGACAGCACGGTAAGTGGAGGTCCAGTAGGCAGTAACAAAACTTATGTAACATGACTTTTTAGACAACAATGTTGCAGCCCTGTGACAGTGAACAAGTAGGCATTTATAAAAAAAATGGTAGGGTGGAAAGAAAACATTCTTGAGGTACAATCTTGGTGTTGGAGAGTGGCCTGCACTATTTCTATTTTCAGTTCAATTTCACCCATTTTGTCACACACTTGTACTTTTATACTTATTTGTGTTTTTTTTTTCAATTTAAATGGTAATTTGGGATTAATCAGTTATTTTTCTATTGTTCTTACAATAAGAAGGCATAATTACTTTTTTGTCTGTGTAACTTGGTTTCAGTATTGAATTCATTTTGATCATCATTATATCGTTCCGTGCCAGTATTTTGATAATCCTTATGTTGCAAGTTTGATTAACTCATTTTTTCGGCATTTAAAACTTGTTCGTCAACAGTGACTGTCATGCCTGACAAGGCTGGAGGTACAAGAGTCGAGTCTGAATAAAGCAGCCGTCTGTAGCAAAAAAATTATGTGATTTGTCCTCCTATCCCCAAGAACCACCACATCAATGTAGGCCTTTCACCATATTTAAAGCAAGATTGTTTTTTTCTTTTGTATTCACCTCACTTTATATTACTGTATTGAAATATGCTATTCCAGGTTATCAACAATGATTATTAGATTTTTTGCTTCTACAACCAATTTTTATAGTGGTGCTCCTAGATTTTTGCTGGTGCTCCTAAGTTTTAGAGGTTAGGAGCGCAGTGCTCCTAGGCCAAAAAGTTAGTCTGGAGCCCTGTCTTCCGCCATCTGTTGCATGCTGTCTCTCTCTTAATCACTTTCTCTCCCTGAGACTGCACAGTCAAGAGAGCGAGAGAGACAGAGAGAGCGCAAGAGAAAGCTTTTGCTCTTACTTTCTGTTTCCAAAAATAGCACATGTAGTTAAGCTGTGGTCCACTGTTCATTTGTACTTGTGGAAAAGAGCTAGGGGAGCAGTAGAGCCTGTATGTACTTCATCTAGGTCTTCTCTGTCACAACTGAAAGAATAGCTCTACAGTGAGCTAAACTGGTTCGAGATGTAATAATTTTGAAAAGTGTGAAGTGTTCACAGCAATTCTTATGTCCTTTTCATTTTCCACAGGGGCAATCACCATTTGACATAGCTGACGTAGATGTTCTACCATATTTAGAGGAACTCAAGAAAAGACAGGCCACTGTAAGTACGCTGTATACCGCTCTGTGTTTTTATCCTAAGTATGAAAAAATTGTAGCCTGATTTGTATTTTTCAATGCTATGATGACTGTATCAATTAGCAAAAATCTGTGCCTTGCCACTGTCATTTATGGCTCTCAGCTTGAAAAAAAGGGATATGAAAACAAACTAAATCAAGAGAAAATGTAATTGTTTTAATAGTTTGACACAAGAACACATAAAGTACCCATGTGCATGCAATAGCAGCTCTTACTAGAATGGTCCTTCCTTTTACAGTAAAATTTGTTGAAGAGATTTATCAGTCACGTATGTAAACAGTTAATAGCGAGAACTAGGTCACTCCGTGATCATGATGTACTGACAGTCATTGAAAATTTGGAGGTCTGTTTGCTTCCCTGTGAAAACTAGTCACTGTTTGATAAAAAATCTTTTAACCAATAAATTTGTTTAAAGAAATGTCTCTTTACATACAGATCCTAGACATAAAAGCTTTCTACTTTGTTGTTGATTTTCAGATCAAGAAGGAGCGTCCAGCTGAGAAGCTTGTGATAGACATTACCAATGAGCATGAGAAGGCACCGCTCAAGAGAAGGTAATGTACCGCAGTTTTACTCTAAAGGGAACAGAGTAGCTGGTGACTCTAAATCTAAACTGGCTCGCTGAAGGATCCTTTAAATGTTAACTCAATGAAGGGCCCTGCCACATTGGTCGTATTGTCGTCATAATATTGGTGCCAGACTGAAGGCATTATATTTATAGGGATAGCCGTGCAAGTGTAATCCAAAATTCAACTGTTTGTGTATGAAAGGGCTGTCTTGGTTGTGGTTAATTCTGTAACAGCCTGTTTGAAAATCCTACAATGAAATTCGTATGATGATCTATAACGAATGTAATCCAAAATTCAGCTGTTTATGTATGAAAAGGGCTGTCTTAGACTGTGGTTGTCACAGGTTTGTTCTGTTACAGCCTGTTTGAAAATTCTCAATGAAATTTGTATGATGCAGATACAGAGAAGGTGTTGACACGGTTTCTAAAGATAAACTGTTTCCCTAAAAGGTTCAGTAAACATAAACACTATCATATTTGTCTTACACTAAGTTACAGTTGCTGTTCAATCAACAACTGAAGTTATTCTTGTTGTTACTCTGTTGCAAAATTGAGCTTTCTTGTTACGGGGAAAGCTGTCTTTTTGATCCTTGGTTGGTTTTTGGTTTTGTAACATCCTTCTTGAAAATTGTATGATGAAATTCACCTTGCAAAGAGCAATAAAGGTGACACATTTTTCAAACTGGCAATGAATGTCCTACAGTTTCAAAACTGGTCATGTTGATAAGCCCTTTTTTCCTATTTGGTCATTTAGTCCTTTTTCTACGTGAGTCAAGGTTGTCTCAAACATGGTGACATGAGAAAATATTTGTTTTAGTATTTAACCTGTAGCCACATGATGAAGTGGCCTTCAGTATATAGTATTTTTAACCTAATTGAAGACTTTTATTTGTGATGAGACGGTGGAAGAAGACTACAGGAGGATGCTGGGTAGGTCAAAGGTGAAAGTAGATGGCACAGGTAGGAGTGACCTGAGGTCATGGGACTGTACCATTGTTTGAAGGAGGACAGTTCCAATTGTGCAAAGATGTATCAACCAAAGAGGTTTTATGTAGTGTTTCAGTTGAAGCTACCACAGGTGACCTTCAGAAAACAGCAGTGGCTGAAGTTTGTAGATGTAGGGTAGAATTCTCCTGGAGGTTGACAGACAAACAGAATGAAACTTTTTGAAAAACAAATCCATTTGTAACTTTATACAGTGCTCTTGTTCTGTCTGTGCTCTGAGTAGACAAACAAAAAGAATCTGGAAATCAGATTTCTAAGTTTCCATCTAGACAACTTTGCTAGATAGGAAAGCATACCCTTCTGTCTTTTCATAGAAATATGATGCTTAACTGCCCTGGGTAAGAAACCTGAACAGACACACAAACAAACAAACAAACAAACATAAAAATGCCTTTTGACGGACAAATATACAGATCTCCTGTCTTAGGAAATAGGATGGTTATATATTTCAGCTGATTAGAAAGGTACCCCCTTCTCGCTTACCAAAAAAAAAAGACAAAAATGCCTTTTGAAAGACCAGCAGATCTCCTGTCTTAGAAAATAAGGTGGTTTACTTAGATGTCTAAGCTGGATAGAAAAGAATGGCTTCCCTCTGCTGTATTTCTGTCCTGTGTACTATGATGCCCTGAGTAGAACTTAAACAGACAGACAAACAGAAGAATGCTGTCTGAAAGACAATAAGATGGCTACGATAGATATCTCAGCAGGTAGAATGGCTTCCCTCTGCTGTATTTCTGTCCTGCGTGTGCACACAGTCATCTCTCCGCTGGCACTGACCTTACCTTGACTGTTGTTTCAGCATGGGCTCGCAGTCAGCCCCTTTCTCTTCTTACAATGGGCCCGCCGACCCGGAGCTGAGGTAACGTGGCCAGTTGTAGGGCTAGCCGGTGTCCACGTCCGATCCAACATTTCTGTCTAGAAACTGTAGAGTACAAGCACTGCAGCTGCAACGACCACAAAAAAACTAATACTGCCCGCATATAAGCATGGGAGTTCATTCTGTGTTGGTAGTTAACACAGCACAGTGTTAAAACTTTGTTCCAACTTGAAAAGACAAGTTTGTCAAATTCTTTACTTTCTTACAGCAGTCTAGGAATCAGTGCTAAATTCTTACTGATTTCTAGTGTAACATGATCCAGTTGATTGGTGGCTTGAAATTTGAGAAAGAAGGCAGCAGTTGGACTGTCAAACATTCAATGCTCTGATTTTTTTGTGTTGGAAAAAAGTTCATTTTGTTAACTACCAAGAACACAGATGGACTATCTTCTTTGGTAGTTCCCCAGTTATTGGTAGTGAATTCGCTTCAGTCTTTTTATTCAAGGTTTGGATTAACTTGACAGACAAGTCGTTCCTAATCTTGACATGTTAAAAGTCTTATCTGACGGAATTGATTTTGCTTTGAATGCATGCAACATTCAAAGCTGTATCTACACAGGCTTCTTCAAAAATTACTCAGCTTGCAAATGAAAGAAGCATGCCAGTCATATCCAATTTTCTAGAAACGGTTTTGATTTATAAAACGAGATGTAGAATAAGAATCTATTACTAAGTCCACAATTGTACGACCTTTTTGAACCTTTCATTGTTCAAACTCATTTCAGAATTTTTGGATTTTTTAGTCAGTCAGATGTGAGAACGGTTTTGTGTGACCCAGCCTAGCATGGCTTCTTTTAAACAGAACCCAACAAAATTCGTTGTTGGTAAACTAACTACCCCCCCCCCCCCCCATATAATGGCTGGTTAAAAATATAGATAGCTTTAGACTCAACAATTTTTGTTTGAAATGCTTTGGCTTGATGCAATATTATGCATGCGCATGCCTGAATTTATTTATCAAAACAACAACTTTCTTGTACAAAACCTTGGAAAGAACAAACAAGCCCTCTTGTAGATGTAATTATCTTGACTGTATATCTTGTGGAAAGCGTAACTAGTGCAGATTTTTTTTTGCTTCGTCTCAAGCGCATAGACAATTTTTTTTATTTTAATTTTTATAGTAGTGGCTCTGTCTGCAGCTGCAGTGCATTGTTGTAAACCTCGTTTAACGTGACGTCCTCAGTGTCCAGAACTAGTCCTTAGGTTGTGACTAAAATTCTGTCAACAACAACAACAACAACAACAAAAGCTTACCATAGACGATCCGCTCATGACTTCATAACAGTGGGTCTCATGGGCCAGTCATCTCAGCTCATATCTGACTCTCCTCTGTGTTAAACTTCCATGCCAGAAAAAAAACAACCATCCTCTGAGCCAGGCTTGTAGCTAGTATATAAAGCTGTTCTGGTTTGAATTGTGCATGTGCAGCAAGATGCATTTAAGGTTACCGTAATAAATGTCAAAGTTCAATGCCCCTGAGAAGTAAACAAATCAAGTGTGAACATGAAGCAAGCAATACTTTAAGCAAGAATTGTGTACAAGTTAGGGGCCTTTACCTTTGACATATTACCTACAATGCATCTCCCTGCATATGTGATGAACTGCCTAAGGTAAATGGCATACAGCTTATTCTTCTGGTGGCATTTGTTTCCAAGAAGGTTACCAGCCAATCACGTCGCCTCTTCAGCGAAAGAAGCAACTTGATTGGCTGCTTGCATGACTCAGGAACCATAGTTAATACCAGCCAATCACATTACTTCTTGACCAAAAGAGGCTCTATTATTGGCTGGTAGCCTAACTTGGAGTATCGGATTGGCTGATAGCTCACTGCTAATAGCACTAAAAAAAACTGGAAGGACACAAAATAGTCTGGGCTATTCTTTGTATATTTCCTAGTACAAGCTACATCCCTGGCAGACGAGAATGGAAAATCTAAATCTGCATGCTCGCCTGACTGTGTAGATACAATAGACACTCTTAGTACAGACTTCCAGCTGCGTTTTCACAGGTTGGACTGACTGTTACAGGCACTAGTTCTCATCCTCGCCTCTTTGTAGAGCCATAGCCATAGTCCACTCAGCTCATTTCTTGTGGATTTCCTCTGCAAAGTCACAGTAGTTCGTTCTGTGCATTTACCCTACTGACCACATACATACAAGAGTTGTTTTCATAATGCATTGAACTTGTATGTACACATTATGTATGTTCACAACATGGCCAGGTAAGGTTTTGAGGCGTAAAATTTATGTATAATATACAGTCAAATCTGCCCAAGAAGACCACCCAGGGGACCAATAAAACTTGGTCTATGTGGACAAACATTTGTAGAAAGGACTTTTAAGCATACATGTAATGCTTGTGTCATATTGGAAAAATTAGCTATGGGTCTACCAAGGAAGATGTGAAGTCGCGTGGCGCAGCGGCGGCATTTGTGCCTCGTGACCGAGAGGTTGCGGGTTCGAATCCGACTGCGTGTCACCGATCTTGTGCCCTTGTTGAACACACACCACTACCAGTGGACTAGCCCCCTGCTGTAGTGATGCGTTGTGTGTGGCCCATGGCTAATGAAACAGAGATGGGCACCGCCCTATGCGCCAGAGATGGGCACCGCCCTTGGCGCGGGAAGGGTTTAACTTTAACTACCAAGGAAGTGGTTGCATTGATGGTCCTTATGTACAGGTGGTCACTTGGACAGGTTTGATGGTGTAAACTTAACATTTTGCAAAATGTGATTATTTTGTTTATGTACAGGTGTAACTCTTGCAGCTGCTATTAATGTCTCTCTTTGGCCAAATAACTGAGCTTTTTGTAATGATTCTAGAAGGGTGATTTGAGAAGATGTCACAATTGTTCATACTATATTTACAAGATCTCTCTGCATTTCTTAAGCTACATGTTGTTAACGTTTTTGTCACCATTATATTCTATAGCCTACATGCTAATGATTCTGTATTGCAACATTCACTTTTTAGTAAAGTGTTAGATAAGACATCATTGGAAATTAACTACATGCAGTATGAATAATTTTTTGGCTAGGCCTCAGGGGCAGATCCTTTTTCCTATATAATGTAGCATTAAGGTTTCAGACAACTGTGCCAGGAGATTTGAAATACAAATTGAAGTCAAATAACTAAAAACTAAAACTCTGAAAAAACTCTTTTTCATAGCAACGTTTGAGACTGGGTCACAGAACTGTGTTGAGGTGAGAAACACAAATTGAAGTCAAACGACTAAAACGTCTGGGAAAATTATTTTCCAGGACCTCGGTGTCCAGGATAAGCCTGAAGGACAAGACATCCTTCATGCAAGACATCTCGGAGGAGCGGCGGACGCTCGAGTCCAGCATCTTAAAGAAAAACAAGAAGCAGGCTTCGAGCTCGGAGGAGTCTTCCAGCGAGGAGTCCTCGGAAGAAACCAATAGTGAGGATGAAGGTAGTGCATGGTAGTGTGTGGAAAAAAAATACTGTAAATGCAAAAACTTTCGCGGTAGTTTAATGTTCGTGATTTTCACGGTGGCCGCTTCACCGCGAACTTAAAACCACTGCATGGTAGTGTGTGGAAACAAAACAAGTAGTGCATGGTAGTGTGTGGAAACAAAATAAGTAGAGTACATGGTAGTGTGTGGAAACAAAACAAGTACACTGTAGTACATGGTAGTGTGTGGAAACAAAACAAGTAATGCATGGTAGTGTTGTACCTTGTAGGTTTCTCAAATAGACTCAGTCGTAGACATTCAGGTGCTGCTCTAGACATCTAATCTGAGGTAGGGTTAGTAATGTTCAGAGGAGTCTGTGGCATGTGCTTAGTGCTCGCGATGGTCGGGCAAAGAGGAAGAGAGAGTCCGGTGTTCTCTTACTTTAGGTCTTGACCACTTAATATTTAGATGTTGCCTGGGCCATGCACATTTGAGTGGAGGGGTGTTTTCTAACTATCAATTGTACGGATATTACAACAGGTAGTGTGTGGAAAATAGTGTAAATCGTGAAAATTCACAGAGGTATTCAGCGTTGGACCAGTCCAATAGTCCGATTGTCCTGGGCAAGTGAAAGTGCTGATCGGGGCAAGGAAGATTTTTCCATGAGTGAGATTTTGATCTACATGCTACTTTTTGCAGTCATGGCATCAAGCATTGAACAACTGCAGAAAAATAGAGGCAATAATAATTCTATTGCTGGAAGTAAAAACTTTGTTGCACACAAGATAATAATTTAAAACAAATCTCTTTTGTCATATTATCTATACAATTATCATATTTTGCTGGAAGAGAGTTTCCAAAATGCCTGTCAACGTATCTTAACACTTTGCTTCCAGTATTGAATCTCTTTATTTACTTGTTTGTTTGTGTGTTTGCAGGAGTGGATAAGGAACGAAGGCAGGGAGGAGGAGTGACTCTAACCCGCATCACCCCTGCCGACACAAACCAGGTACGTCATTGGACACCTATAGTAAGGCCAAGGGGCCTTAGGTAAAACCAGGTCAGGTATATATGAAGTTAATGATTAATGTATATAATTATATATATGTTGAATAAAGTGCAAGACTTTATTTTTCAGTCACCAGGTACCCTTTAGATGCAGTACTGTAGGTACTAATAGTAACAGTAAAACATCACGTAACATTTCAATCTCTGGATATGAAATGTACTATAACTGCTTTAAAGGTTGAGATTCACCCCATTTTGTTATATTATAAAAACTTTGACTATGATGTTTTAAAGGTACACAAACTTAGGGTGATTTTCTCATCGATATCTTCACACAGTACAGTAAGTTGGTTAAACCATATGGCATTGGTTAACAATGTTTGGGTGTGAAGACATGGAAAATAACAAAGCATGTGAAAGACCTTTGACAGTTTTCTTTGCTATGTTCATTTTGAAAGCATCTTGATACCTACATTGTAGGCTGGCATGATGGGAGAAATATCCACGTCAAGCATAATATAAGGAAACTAGACTTCTGTGAAGAAACAAAATGCTATCATCACACATTGGATGTGCAACCACTTTGACATTGCATGAAGTGTAACAATAATATATACTAGTATGTTTAGTGATGGCATGTAATCTAGTATACTACATTGCAGGGCTCTAGCCAGCGTCCGTTTTTCCGTCAATTGACGGAAATTTGCTGCGTCTGACGGAAAAATTTAAAAACCAATACGTCAACCTTGGCGGACAAAAATCCTTGGTGGAGGCTACAGGCGGCTTGGGGACGCCGTCCACGGCCGTAAAAGCCACACACTGTTTGTTTTGCTATTGTTGTGCGTGTTGACAATGTGTGTCGGCGCTCTTTCGCATACGATAATCTCATTAAAAACCCGTTTTTCAAGGTATCAATGGCAACATTTACTACATTGTAGTGTCATAGGGAAAATGGATTTTCACGGTTTTCACGACGATTGGAATTCGCTGACGAAAAAAAAATTCGATCTGGCTAGAGCCCTGCTACATGGTATGATATGCATGTTTGTGTTTGCCGCTAACGTTCCATAACCCATTCTGCATGGTATCACCCCTCAGCACGGGCCCACAACAACCCCCACAGCGGCTCTCACACATAAACCGTCAGACACAGACGCGACGGCCACCGCTGCCGCCGCCTCGCGAAAGGTCCTGGACGACAAAGCGCCGACCAGTTGGCGCGCCGGCTTGAGAAAAACGGGCAGCTCGAGCGCAGTGCCCGAAACTAACAACGGCGAATCCAAAGACAAATTACAAAGATCGCCCTCCACTCCCAGTATATTCTATAAACCCTGGGAGGAGAGATTGAAGGAAAGAGAGAAGGATAAAGAGAGGGTAAGACCGTACGGCTGTGACGTGAGCTGTGACTGTCCGTCTTACTTTCCTTTCTGGTGTCCTCCTCTGTTTCTTCTGTTTGTTATGTATACCCTGTGAACTGCATTTAAGCAAAGCACAACTGTCCAGTTTTGTACAGTAAGTACATGCTGCGTAAGACTGGACCATTCAAGGTTTGATGATTGAGGATTGACCCCTATTCTTTCTTTCTCTCCGTTGCGTTGACTTCTTCTGTTCCAGTGCTCTGTACTCTGATTTATCTGTGAACTGTCATTTGAACAGCCTAATGTGTTTACTTTTAAACTACTTTTCTGTTTTGTTACAGCTACCTGTGTCTTATACTCGTTGTTGAAATGATTGTATTCTATGTAAAAAGAATGTCAGTGTGGTTTAGAATGTCGCTGTGTCAGAATTGTTTTAGAAGTCATTTTTTTTAGCTGTAAGCTTAAACGTTATATTTGTCATCTGGCAAACGAAATGGCCTATATTCTGCTGGTAGAGATCCAAGTTGGAGTCTCTGTTGACAGAGATGTAATCGGGATTATAGGAATGTATTAGGTTGGTCTGCCATTTGTAAATTCTCAGTTTCATGTCAATCTACAGTGACATGAATCAAAATTGAAAAGTTTGGACTCTCTTTCAAGCAAACGTGTACAAATTTGTACATTCCAATCTGGATTCTCTTTGGATGTCTGAATCGTTGACTTTGCCAGATTGAAATCTGTACCAACATAGTTATGGTGTATATTGGAAGGATGTCACTCTGATGAAGTTTTATATGTATTACGTAGTAATTATAACCCTGTGAATATTTTTTCCCCTCCCAGGAAAGGAAAGAGAGTCGTGAGGACAGATTGCGCCGCTTGGGCATCATGCCGCCGGAAACAAAGGACAACAAGGACAAGTGAGTTAAACAAACAAGCTTCTTCATAGCAAAATCAGCTTCTTTTAACATCTGAAATCCAAAAAACTGATTTCTACAATAGCCCTCTTCTTCTTGTGATGTCAGTTTGTATATAGAACATGCGAAAAAGTTCTAATTGCAAGGCATGATGGGATTGTCTTGGAGAAAACAAAATGGCTGACTCAAAATGGCCACCCAAAATTACTTGTACTTTACACTGTTGACTTCATTGGTTTATTTATTTATTTATCAAGATTCTCTAAAATACAGTGGAAGGTATGGCGAAGCAGGTGTTTCTTGTTAGAAGACGCCTTTTTTTATGGCCGCCATACCTGATTGAAATGGAATTTTTTTATATTGTTTTCTTATATGCCAATCTGAGAGTCACTTTGCATTTCTATAATACATCCATAACATAACAAGAAGAGAGGGTTATTTGTTTTAATTTGTATATAATTGTTAAGAGCATGCCAGAGTGGTTGTAGTTTTTTCTATTTCCTCCCTTTTTTTGAAGTAGAAGTTAGTAGTTTGTAGTGGGCCCGTGTGGTCATGGCTGTGTCTGTGTGTCTATCCGTGTGTCAGGACCGAGAGTCGGGAGGACAGATTGCGTCGCCTGGGAATTTTACCTCCTGCTGACAATAAAGACAAAGACAAAGACAAGTAGGTGAAATATACATGTAGACTGTTTTGAAGAAAAAAAATGTTCAAAATAACTGTTTTCTATAACATTTTCTCATTCAAGCTAATGCTGAAATTGCAGCTGTAAAATGTACTAATTTGTAAGATGTAATTTCATCCAAGTCATATTTTCCATTTCACCTAACACATTGAGGTAGGTACATTCCAAATAACCTTTTTTGTAACATTTCACTCATGCTAAAATTGCATGTAAAATCATAACATGTAAAATCTTACATTTCGTCTAAATCATACAATGTATTTCCCTGGCCGTAAAGAACAATACAGGTCATGACGGTAACATCATTTTCAAGTAAAGATACTAAATCTTTTTTTCCTTTCACCAAGTGTCAAGACATCATGATAATACTTTTTCTAACCATGTTAGCTGTCATAAGTCATTAGACTTCATAACTTGTTTAATAACCTTTATTCCTGGGACTTACATTTCAATAGTTTCATCAGTTCAAAATTCTACTGGACATTGACTATATACATATATTTAAGGGGTTGTTATTGGCAACACCACTGGGGTGAATCCATTTATCTTGTTCATTTCTTTCACTTCACATTTGTCTAAGAAGTTGTCAATCTTAACATTGTCTAATATTGAAGGAACTAGCATTCCATTCTTCATGATATAAGTTGGTTGTATTGGAACAAAACTTCATCTATACATGTAACATCGTTGATAGAGAAAAAATATTGACCAAGAAAGAAGTTGGGAGGTTTGTATACCCCTACGGAGGTATGCTAGCATGTATTGCCATAACCGGACCATTATTTGGAAAGTGTCTTGTGAAATGCAATGTCGTGTATAGACAGATTTACAGTTACAATGTTATGATTTGACTTTGTGCCCATGTTTTTAACTATGAGTAATGCCCATGATTTGACTATATGCCCATGTTGTGACCAAGTGCCCATGATATGCCTATGTACCCTGCTAGTTGTGAAATGCATTTGTTAATGTCTAGGAATGAATATCCTTGCCTTGGAGACCAAATCCTCTGCAGTATAGAATCCCCTAAATTACCTGCTTGTTCTTAATACTTGATGACTTGTCATTATGCACTTTCTTTCCTTTAGTTTACCTGGATACGTAATTATGTTATTTCTGCATGCGTTTGAACCCAATGGCTCTGTTGTTTGTGCATGGCAGTACCGCAAATACCGACACGGCAGGCACGAGTTTATATATGAGACGAAAGGGCGGGAGCGAATCCGAGACCGCGGTGGCCCGTACGGGTTCCTCGCTAACCGTAACCCAATCAACAGCTCCCTCTACTGTCACAACTACCACCTCTACGTCTAATAGAAGGTGAGAAACTCACAGACAGACAGACAGACCGCTCACAGACAGACAGACCACCAGCAAGGGTGCTGCTGCTAATGTTATAACTACTGTACAGTACTGTAGAAATGTTAGTAATAAAGGTAGAGCCATGCAAACCATTTACTAAAGGCTGACCACTTACAAGTGTTCTTAAGCTGTGATAAATGTAAATGAGGCCACAGCAAGTAGATATTATGGGTGACGTCCTCTGCAGACTCTAAAACTAATTAAGGCGAGAGTAAAAAAAAAGATAGGAAAAAAGCAAGATGACAAATTTTCAAAAGAGAGACTGTCTTGCAAAAAATGTGGTATCACAACAAGTCTTTTATTCCAGTATTAAGATTAAGTGACAAATGTGGTAGCCTACTGTCATGTTGACCACTGCTACTACAAAACAAAACTTGTCAAAATCAGGCAAAAATCAATGCTAAATTAAATGAGGATGTCATCTATAATACAGTGTTCTTCCTGTGGCATAATGATTATTACATATTAAGAGTAACACTGCTGCTAGAAGTGTATAGAGAGAACATGTGGTTGTGGATGGAGGGTTGCTTTGTTGTGTATCGTACGTGACGGCACGTCGTGTGTTCCATTAGGTCGTATCTGGCCCCTCAGAGAGACGAGGAATCGGAGACCCAGAGGAAAGCTCGCTCACGAAGGGCGAGAGAGACGCGGAGATCCACGCAGGTACGTTCACTTTACCTTAAGGATGTTAAAGAAGTTCCGAAAATAATTTCATCAGATTGGTAGATCGTAGGACATAAGAGTTTTCTTTTCTACAATCAAAAGCGCAAAAGTGTCAGCTACATCGGCTACATAAGGGGTGAAAAGCAGAACTCCAGTTAGAAGCTCTGAGGAAGATGCCTGAAGATGGGTAATGTCAGCAGGTGAGAAAAACTGGTTGTTTAAAAGAAAACTCTTATGTCCTGTTAAAGTAGTTGTTTATCTTAATGAAAAAAATTTTTCTATGTTTGAGTAGTCAAAACTGCCCAAGAAGACCACTCAAGGGATCGATAAAACCTGGTCTATTTAGACAGGTGATCACTATAGACAGTTATTAATACTTGTTGCAATGGGAGAAATTGTCAATAGTGGTCATTTCAGCCAGGTGGTCCTTTTGTAGAAGTACAATCGTTCAGGTATGATTGCACATCTACTAGTAGGTATACTGGATATTTCTGCTTGTCATTTGGTTAATGGTCTACTTTTCAACTTTGTGGACTGGGCACATTTGAAAGATAAGTTTTGGAAGGGGAAATGTTGTGCATTTGCTGGCAAATATCTCTTTTTCAAAATCAAATTCCAAGACTTTGTGGTTTGACCTTCACGCAGGCCATAACCATGAATGACCTTGAGGTTTGGTTATGGTCTTCTTTTCAAAATCGTGGACCAGGCACATTTTGGAGGCAAGTTTTAGTAAAATGGGAGGGAATATTTTTGTGCGTTTGCTTGCAAGTGTCCAGTTTCAAGATGGAATTCCAAGACTTGGTGTTTGACCTTGACACAGGGCGTGACGATGGATGACCTTGAGGCTGCAGAAAAGACCATCCGTAAAGACAAGGAAGAGAAGGAGAGGAGAGACAAGGAGGGCAAGGAGAACGGTACCGCCAAGGAGGTGAGTGCTCCGACGTCTTGGCTCTTATCTTAAGACATTTGCAGGGTATGGGACTGTGTGTAGATTATTTTTCACTGTAAGAAACACTGTATTGTCTTACTGCTTTGGTCTGTCTCCTATTTCTATGTATACTTTGCTTGTGTTTCTGTGTCATCAAGAGTTGCTGCAACTACACGAGAGATTAAATCTGTCTGCTTGTCAAGGAGTGTCCTTGTCTTTTTTTGTCTTTTTCCTGCTGTTATTTTCAATTTCTTTGTTCCAATGTAGAAAGATGTCAGCTGTCATTTTGGTACAGTCATGAAAGCATTGCAAATCTATGATTCATATGAATGTTAAACATGTTCGGATAAATATGTCACATTTATAAACCAAAACAATGTCTTCACTGTCACACTTCATATCTTTAGTTTTATTTTCATTGTAACGAAGCTTTTCTGCAGACAGTAATACTTAAGATAATCATAGATGTCATTTACAAGGAAATTGAAGAATTAAACATATTATGAATAATGCAAAATTTCCAAAGATCTAAGGGGTGTTAGTTGACCTACAGGTTTTCATGATCACTTACCTCATCCATCAACAAGGAAAGTTGCCTCAGTCTGTATGTTTGACTGTACTAGGTAGAAATGACTATAAACACTCTTCTACTTTGCTCTTGTTATTTTCTTGGGCCGATAAGCCGAAAATTGTGTGGACTCCTGCCGATTATTGTGTTCAATTTCTAATCAGTCCAAAATCCGTTCAACCAATTTTTCAGAACTGGTTCAAGAAGAAAAACAGTTTTGGTACCGGTGCCCACCCCTAATGTTTGATCATCATTCCTTATGCATAAGAATTGTTTGTAATAGACTAAGTATACTTCAATCTTACTGTAAAATGAATATGTATTGGAATTTTAGCTATGAGAGTGCAGACACTGTCCTCTGGGTCCATGTATTCCCCTTCCCCTGTCTTCTCCCTCCTCGGCTGTTTTCTGTGCTTTTTGTGCTATCTGTGCCGTTATTTCTCGTGGCTCCTCTCAGGTGAGCACTGCTTTGTTTTGTGCATGAACTGGTTTCTACTTTCAAACCCCACATACATGTGTGTTGTGTACATGTAGCTGTACATTGTGTACTATCGTTTACGCTATGTCCTTGTTTCAGTATTGGGAATTTGGTGAATGTGCTCCATTTTTTGCATTTCTTTGGAACATGGATAACTCTAAGTCATTATTTTTTAAATCATATTAACTTCTGACACATCATGGTATGTGTTCCCAGTACTTAAAAATCAGGCCATCCTATGTACTAGTATGTATGATTGTGTAAACCTATGTATGTCTGGTCCTTGTATTTTGATATGTAGTCATCTATTCCGATATGTGTCTGCATCCATATTCATTCCTGACTCTATGCATAATTTTATATCCAGTGCTGTGGTTTGGGATGTGATGGCTTCTTAGCACTAAAAGAAAGAAAAAACTTTACAGCTTTGCACAATGAATTAATTGGCATTAACATGTCAATTATCAGTTAGAATTTCATTCGATTCTGACACCAACCGTTTTGTACCCCTAGGTTGGCCTGACCGGGCTGCATCGCCAAGGTCGGTTGGGGAGTGGCGACTATTCGGTCACGACGGGACCAATCAGCACAGCAACCCCACCCAACCCTCCATCCGTAACCATCACAGAGGCTCCGGACATACAGATGACACCTGATCAAGATCAGGACCAAAATAAAGGTAAGGTTTTATGCATATTAATGAGTAAATTTGCATAATTTGTGCATCTACCTGCCCCACCCAACCCTCCATCCGTAACCATCACAGAGGCTCCTGATGTACAAATGACACCTGATCATGATCAAGACAAAAATTAAGGTAGGGTTTCCTGCATATTAATGAGCTCATTAGCATAATTTATGTATTTACCTGCCACACCCAACTCAAAATCTGAAACAATCAGACAAACTCCTGAAATGCAAAATAACGAACAAGTTTAATTGTGCTTAATTTGAATGACCTAATCAACATATAGACTGGTCACACAAAAAAGTTTTCTTCGATCAACTTATGAAATTGTGCTGTGTGTCATCTGCATGGTCAATACTGTAAGTCTATTAATTTCCCTGGTATTTTTTCATTCGCAGTATCTGTAGAGGCAAAGTTTGTAGCACAAACTTAATTGCCTGCAGATCTTTTTGGCACAAATGTGCCCCCTTCCCCATATACATAATTTTCACTGTTCAGGCCTCGGCCTAAGATAAAAGCAAGGAGTAATGCACAAACAATGCACAGAATATCGTGTAAACGATATCAAAACTTTATTCGTTACACATATATACAGAATGCTTATTGTATCTCAACAAAAACTTATTTTCGTTTTACTATGATTATATGTATTAGTCATCTTCAAGGCATTTTTCTTTATCAAGTTATTGTTGTTGGCCAAGTGGAGGGAAAGTACATGTAGTATGGCAGTTGGATAACAGAAAGTCAAGTGATTCAGCAATCACAAAATGTTCCGTCACTCCTATAAAAAGATTTCGCTGCAGTTTTCAAGTATGTGTTTTTATAACTGGCATTCTCAAGTTTGTCTTTGGCAAAACGTATATTTTGAAAGTCGTTAGATCTACACGAGTAATGACGTCAAAGTTGGCAATCACGAAATGTTCCGTCACTCCTATAAAAAGATTTCGCTGCAGTTTTCAAGTATGTGTTTTTATAACTGGCATTCTCAAGTTTGTCTTTGGCAAAACGTATATTTTGAAAGTGGTTAGATCTACACGAGTAATGACGTCAAAGCTGGCAATCACGAAATGTTCCGTCACTCCTATAAAAAGATTTCGCTGCAGTTTTCAAGTATGTGTTTTTATAACTGGCATTCTCAAGTTTGTCTTTGGCAAAACGTATATTTTGAAAGTCGTTAGATCTACACGAGTAATGACGTCAAAGTTGGCAATCACGAAATGTTCCGTCACTCCTATAAAAAGATTTTGCCACAGTTTTCAAGTATGTGTTTTTATAACTGGCATTCTCAAGTTTGTCTTTGGCAAAACGTATATTTTGAAAGTCGTTAGATCCACACGAGTGATGACGTCAAAGTTGAGAGAAGTTTAACTGCTATAAAAAGATTTCACTGCAGTTTTCAAGTATGTGTTTTTATAACTGGCATTCTCAAGTTTGTCTTGGCAAAACGTATATTTTGAAAGTCGTTAGATCCACACGAGTGATGACGTCAAAGTTGAGAGAAGTTTATATTGTGAGAGACAGAGCCCGGCTGCTGTTACGGGTACAAACCTACACACACACACATGCCTGGCCTCTCTCCAAGTCTCTCGCTAAACCCCACTAAAATATGCTCTTAACACGTCCCCCGAAGAGTTTATCTTAGTTTAGGTGTACCTTAAAGTACAGACAAACATTTCGACTGTGGCCAGCTTTAGGGAGGGAGAGAGAGCCTTGGTTTTCGATCCTCTTCCAGAGCTACCTTCAACAGAAGCTGACCGGTACGTACCTGGACAATGTTTTTCAGTGTCCTCGCATCCAAACTCTTGGCAAATATTCTGAAATGAATCGAATCTAACGAGCTTTTCGTGGATCAAAGGCTTTGGTGTCACCCAATTAGAAAATTCCTCTACATTCGGGGAGAAAAAAGCTTTTCAAAAACGTTACAAAGTTTTTAGCTCAAGCTTATGTCTTGTTGTTGTATTGGAGTGGCTTAGCGTTTCAAACTGTTGTTTGTCATTGGAAAATCATAATACTGTCAGTAGGATTGATAGCCCGTAAGGCCTGGCACATACTAGCAAGGCCCACTGACAATGATGAGAAAGAACAGGCCAGTTTCTCGGAGGTTGTGGACCCGTTCTTGCCCCCGGGCCATTCCTGTGGAAGACGAACCCCATATGTGGCCAGATCGCTGTAAACCACATTCTTGGGTAGAAAGTGAATTTATGAGAGTGACAACTGGTGATTTTCCAGCCCTGACAGACCCCACAAACATGTCTAAGTGTTACCTTCTGACCAGTGATTGGCATTTGTGTACCAATTTCCAAGAGATGCCACTCGTTTTTGAGCCCTTACTTTTGTAGTTGCAGGAACACCTACTTTTTGCCCATTAACAAGGTTTCATCTAATGAACACTTGGAAAGTATTCAAAGTATTGTTTACCTGGTATTTTTTTAGCAAATTTAAAATGTTTGTTTCAGGACATACCAGTATATATATATGTACAAAGATGCTTGTCTTCTATACATTAGTTATAACACAAAATCCTGATTGTATGATCTCTATTTTACCATCTTATACATATGTGAGATAAATTTACAGGATTTTGTGTTATATAGAAAGATGCTAGTCTTCTACATGACTTGTATATACATGTAGTACAAAATCGTGTTAATTCATCTCTATTTTACCATCTTGTGTTGTTTATCTTTAGTGATACAACACGTAATAAGGTTTGGAAGCAGCATTGTTACATGTATATAGCTGAATGCAATGCTGCTGTGTCCACCTAATAAACCTGTCAATTAAAACCAATCTCCGGTAACCCCCTTCTAGTCTGGTTTAATCCCCTCCTGATCTTGTTTAATCCACTCCTTACGAAAATGGAGCCTTCTGATTTGTCAACTCTATACAATATACAATTTATTTGATATTCTTTGTAATGTTTCAGGTTGTAATGGTTTGTGATTTTCACAATTTATTGGAGACACTTTTTTTAGATAACAATGCCTCTGGATATGCCTAATAAACCTGTCAATTAGAACCAATCTCTAGTAATCCCTTTGTAATCTGGTTTAGTGCCCTTCCAATCTGGCTTAATCCCCCCCTAATCCTGTTTAATCCACTCCTTGCAGGGGATAAGGATAAGAAGCTGATGTCGAGCCAGTCTGCGAGACGGCGCCCGAGAGAGAAGCGACGCTCCACAGGCATCCCTGCATCAGCACCGACCGAGGTCTGCATTACTTATCTTTATCCTAAACGGCTGCAGCCTATTAATCTAGCTATGTGGATTAAACTCTGTGGATCTGTTGGTGGCGATTCCCAGTATTGGCCAGAGCTTGGACATGTTCTTTGGGGTTGCATTTGTCATTTAGGATGTAATAAAGCCGATGGCCCCGGTATGAGGGAGTTTCAGATTTTGGCTTGCAACGTAGGAGTGAAACCACTTAATCTTCAAGAAGCCAACACACTTTATCAAGAATAGTATTGAAGATCAAATTTGCTTGGCTAAAAATGTAATCCGTGTGCAGCCATTTCGCACTACTAAGCTACTTGGACAATCATGCTTCACCTCAGTTTAGGGTGACAAAAGAAGAAAACTAAAAAGAAACTATCACATTTTCATCCACAGCTTTGGTGTGGTGTTTAACATCAATGTAACCTAATCTCCCATCAGTTAATCCTTTGAGAGGTGACACCAGGATTTCCACAAAATGTTTGCTCTTTCTTTTCAACGTCACTCAATCTAAAAAGAGGAATGAACTTTTTCACTCTTGAAATAATTCCTACACCCCAGATATAAACAGTTCACAAGAGTTTATAACACTTTTGCTTTGTTGTTTATGTTCAATGTCACCCATCTAAAAACAGGAATGATCCGACATTTTCACTCTTAAATGATTCCTGCAGATATAAACAGTTGACAAGAGTTTCTAACACTTTTGGTTTGCTGTTAATGCTCAACATCACCCTTCTAAAAAGAGAAATGATCTTGCAGTTTCACTTTTAAATAGATTCCTGCAGATATAAACAGTTGACAACAGTTTATAACACTTGTCATGTTTATTTAACAAATGGCACCACCAATCTTTAGTGCCTGTTACTGTTGATAACTGTACAGTGTACAGCTACTGGTAGTAAGGTTAACAGGAAACCAAATTTCTGTGTGATAGAGTGAATTCAATGATGCAGGTCTGTGGTTCACTTTGCAGCTTTTAGTACAGTATAGATTACATTTGTGGGGTGTTTTAGATTTGGGAGTAATCACTCATTGCTACTGTGTTGTTAGTGTCACTTGTTTGAAGGGGAGAGGGCATAGACTCATGTCTTTGTAGTGTCAGAAAAGCAAAAATGTGAATTTGACTTTGAGAAGTTTATAAAAGTTACATTTCTGTGGAACTTCAAGAGAATTACTGACTTACATGTATTTTGGAAAATTTTATATTAGAAATGTTCCAGATTTTGCCAAATGCTGTCATGGTTTATTTTTCCATGTTGTTTGTTTTGTGTTGATTGTTGTTGTTTGTTGTTTACAGGATGACGGTGGCAGTGACGAGACCCCCTCCCAGTCACAACCACAGGAGAACCTAATAGCTGATGTAAGCCTTTTTTCATTATATATTCATAAAATTTGCATATTTAGGACACCATATTTTCATTATTCCAAAGTTTTAGACAGCAAAACACAAAATGGCAACTATGTCTCACTTTGTTATGAGGTATTTCTCTGCAGAAAGGTCCTTACATTTTATTAGCCTGTTATCTTTCAAATAGTTTGCTGGTGTCCGGTACAAATTCCTTTTTGCTCTTTCTTCTTTCCTTGTGAGGTATTTGTCTATAGCAAGGTCATAACATTTTATTATCTTTCGAATAGTTTGCTTGTGTGAGGTACAAATTCCTTTCAAATTGATTAGATAAAACATAGCCCAACTGTCGCAAATATGTCTTGAATACATTTTGTGGAACGACCTTTTCAGGGTAGGAAAGAAATTATCCTTTTCTCTAAATCACATGGCTGCCACATACACCGTATTTCTGGAAAAGTTAAACTGTTATTAGACCCAAAGTTTTAACTGAACTGTGGACAGCTCCAATCTTTGTCAAGGAACGAACTCTGATCCACATGGAATTACCGTATGAATTTTTTGTCTTTCGTTGTGTTACTGCAAAACCACAGCACTATAAACTTAAAAGTGCCGCAAACTTAATTGAATTTACAGTAAGTTCATGATTTTCAAACACCAACAAGCAATTATGGGTTAGAACAAGCCCTGGCCATGTGTAACCCTTCTGTCGGCACCCTTTTCAATGTTGCCAGCAACAAGAGTTATAGATTATTAGATAGGGTTACCTTTCATGTAAGTTCATGCCTGGGTGATTCACAATACTTCTACACTCTCCTCTAGTCATGTATGCAGTAGATTTATGTGTTAACTGTTGTCAGAGGACATTTCATACATACAACATGCAGAAATATCCCCAAATCTACTAGGGGTATGCACTCTGTTCTTGTAGTTTGCACGGGGTCAGAGTTTGTGGATACAACTGAACTTGGAGTTGTGTAAACATGACATTGGCCCCCCAGGGACAATCTCTACCACCAGTGTTCCTTTCCACAGTGTGCTACTGTAAATGTGTTTAGTTTTAAAGAGTTTAGTAACTGTATTATAGTAAAAGCACCAGATGGCACATAGGGTGGTGCCCATCTCCATTTCTGTAGCCCTTGGGCCACACAGCTTTGTGCAATCACTACAGCAGGGGGCTAGTCCACTGGTAGTGGCGTGTGTTCAACTTACACTTTCCCCAAATGCTGAATGCTAAGCAGAGAGCATGTACCATTTTTAAAGTATTTGGTATGACTCGGCCGGGATCGAACTCACTACAAGGTGAACATTCTACTCATTGGCGCTTGCACCGGTGTAGATTTTAAAGAAACTTAGTTTGTTTTGGAAAGGGAGGGTTCTAGCCCCATAGAGTATTGGACAGTAGCTTGGGCTGTACCATTTGAACAGGGTGGGTGTAAAGAGTAGTCTACTAGACTAAGAGAGTCATTGAAATAAAATGCTCACAAATTATTCGAAGTCATTTGAAGAGGAAGTGAAACTTGAGTGACCAAACATAACACGTACATGCACAATGTGACAGTTACACGTCTGTGTGCTTAAAGACCAGTCATGCCACAGTGCTCGAAATAATTTTTTCAGCCAGGTTGTCCAGGCAGCCCAGGTTTCAATGAGGGGTAAGGCAGCAGAGAAGAGTCAGGGTTCAGGTCAAAAGACAAGGCTAAAACAGAAGAAATCTACTGAGGTCTTGAGAATTTAGTGTAGACATTTTTTTATCAAGAAGGAAGTAGAATTTAAGACTTCTTTTTCTGTGAAATATTGTAAAACATACACATACCAGGTAACCAGCACTGTGTTATTGGGACTGACATTTGCTTAATGAGGACAACCAAAATGATACACCTTCCTTTCAAAAAAAATTTTTTTTTTAAATTTAATGACGTTGATGAAAATGTACTTCTGTCAACTTGAAATGACAGGTTTTAAGTGCCAAACAATGGGTGGGATAAAATGGAAAAAAGCTTGTGGCAGTCCTGAATGTAACTTACAGTAACTTGGTTTGTAAGTTCAAGGAGACTCTCACCCCGCCCCCCTACACACACACACACACATTTACAGACCCATTAAACCAAAAGGAGACGTTTAATGGTGTATCGACTCACCGCTGGTATGCAGGGTGGATCTGGTCACTGCCCTGACTCGGCCTTGCTGTACTCTCATCATCATCGTTTGACCTTCTACCAAAAAAGGTCGCCATCTCAAGTACTAAATGATACTTTATTGCAAGGTCACGCCCGAAGGCTAATTGCAAAGTAAGACAGAATGACTTTAACAAAGAATGAATGTGAAGTAGGTTTAACCTTCTACCTAAAAAATGGTTGCAATGTCACGGCCGTGACGGTCTGAAATCATTCTTTATTGCAAGGTCATGGTCAAAGGCTGATTACAAAGTAAGACAGTGTACAGAATTACTTCAACAAAGAATGGAAATAAAATATGTTTAAAGGGAAATAACATCTATTCTAAATCAATGTCTCAGATTTTCAAAGTGTAAATATAGCAAGCAAATATCATAAAATGGGCAGAATGAAAGCTTAAATATGACTGACTTCACTTCATAAATGTACCAAGACATAAACCTCTTCCCCGGGACTGTATTTTCAGAAATTATCAATGTTTTTCCAGTTGAGCATTTTTTCTTCTTCATTTTTTCTAAAATCTGTGATCCACCAAATTGCATTGGTGTGGCCCTAACCATGACTGCTTTACTTTTACCTGATGCACCATGTACTTTGGTACAGCCCAGCCTTTGGTTTCATGTGAGCAATACGTACATGTATACAGGACATTCCACAAGTGCTGTGCATAGGCCCCGCCTGGACGATACTCGATGCCCAGTCTGGTAGAATTGTGTCCACATGTCAACATACACACCAGCAGGAAACCCAACCTCCTCATCCACATAGTTAGGCAACATGACCAGCTAATGGGCACAGATAAAACTATAACAGGGTTTCGGTACAGGGAATACTAGTCTTTTCTAAAGTTTCACAGTGGTCACAAAAACTTTATTGGGGAAACAAACTGTAGATAAGCTAACTAGGAACTAAGTGGGGCCACACCAATTTAATTTAGTAGTCTCAGATTTTAGAAAAATGAAGAAAAGAAATAAGCTTGAATAAAAAAACATAATGAAAATGAAGCCCCAGGACCAGGTTTATGCCTGGGTGCACTCAGTTTTATGTAGTGAATATGTCATATTCAAGTTTTCATCCCTGCCCATTGCTTTTATGATGTCAGCATGGTATATTTTCACTTTGAAAAATCCGAGAACCAACAAATTACATTACTTAAGTTAGGCCTTCAGAATGCTATTGGAGTTTGAGTCACTCTTCATTTCTTGGAATTCATGTAGGTACAGTAAACAAAATTGGTTGAGACATAGACTAAGATTGACTGTAGGCACAGCATACATTTTGTATTTACTTCCGGTACTGAAAAGGAAAATCCACACTGTTTTTCCAAGGGTTTGGTTACAATGTTTGGTAACGCCAATCCCTGGACAAACAGCCTTGATTTTGAAGACCCCCTGCACAGCAACAGTGAACTGCATTAAGTCAGTCCCTGTAGCGCTGTACAGATGACGGCTAACGCTAGGTGAGAGCCCAGGGCCCTCCCTCCTCCAGAATGAGCAGCTATCTCAGCAGCCGGCTATATGGCTCCTCCGGTACAAGTTACACCACTGTAAGCTTACTCCCTACTTCTTTCACCACTGTAGTCGGGCTTGGTGGCTTCCCGGTCGTAACGAACGAAGGGCTAGCTTTCCTCCCCTCACTACCACCAGCACCATGACATGGTGAATGTAGCAGTTCTAATTATAGAGGCTTATCGTTGGTCACGGAATGTAACCGCTCTATTTCTCAACTGCTTGTTAAGCATTGCATCAAAATCAGGCTCTCATAGCCGGAAAAATCTCCCTTGTTTCCTTGCGTTTTTTCGTAGGAAATGTTGCTTTTAGAATGGTTTAGACAGTGTCAGTGTTTTTAGAGACAAGGATGGCTAGGAAGGCCAGAGGCTAGGTCTGGACTGAGGAATTTGCAACTCCCCAGTGGAGTTTAAGTCCAGCACATCTAAATTCTAACCAACTGCAGAACTATGTTGTGTTTTGGCATCTCTCTCTTTTCTCTCTATCCAAGCATATCCAGATGTCATGTTATCACTCTTGTTGTGGTGTTGGAAGTTTGTTGTTTGTGTCGAATGATCGGTTTAAGTTGTCAAAATAAATGTACCACAGGGACAGATTGTGCAGAAACCATAAACAAACTCTCATCAACTCAAATGTACATTTAGAGAGATGGGACTGTGCAATGTGATAATGCATGGTTGATAGTAACTGTAATGTGTTTGCAACTCTTGGTGACAGACATTTACAATGATTTGTAGTAAACACGCTGTATGACTGTACATAAAGGGTATTACAACAAACCAACATGTATTTGGGAAGATTTGAAATGATCACATCCAGATAGAAACCTTCCTTGGCTTAGACACTGCTTTACACATTATGGAACATGTAGTGTAATGTGTCATTTGTACAACTACAAGTTACACATGTATGTGTGCACTTTTTGTTACATCTTGTGTATTCATTGACACATGCACTGAATGTTAAAAGTACATATTATATGACTAATATTAAGTAATAAAATCTAAATTGTCAAACAAGTAAGATTCTGTAAATGAGGTATACCATTGATTTTTTGAAATGCAAAGAATTGATCATCTTTGTTTCTCTCCACCGCAAAATATATCCCTTTGTTTTAGAAAACAGAAACCTAATGCTTCTTTGTTTTCCTTTTTTACAGGGTGAAAGAACAAGATCCAGGTAAGAATTTGAGAACTTATTAGACAAATGAGACTTAGAGTTGTTCTTTTTTTTAAGTTAGTGTTAAATGTGTGTTTACTAAATTCCTTTCACAAACAATAGTGATTTCAGCATATTTCTGCACGTTTATTAAAAATCGCAATATGCTATTTACGTCGATGAAGGTAAGACATCCAGGCAATAAAACAATCAATATAAAAGTTCCACATTCAAGTAACTGGATATTAACTTTTATAATGGTCAGATGTTTCCAATAGTTTGTGATGCGTATGTAATGTCTGAACTTTCGTTTTGAGCATGTTCTGTTTTCTTAAATGGTAATATTGTCAGTGTTTTTTTTTATCCGGCATAACTAGAATGGGGAATCCCCCCCCAAAGTAACAGTTTTGCTTGCGTGTAGCGCACAAAACCCAGAAGTTAGGGGTGTCTGCCTTGTTTTCGGATTTCTTTTCGAAGAGTTTCTTTTTGGAGGTCAGCGGTCATACCCTGGCACTTAGAGCATTTTATTCATCAGCAATTTCAGTCCGACCATCTGTATAGAAAATATTTGAAATTCAATCATCCTATCTCTCCAGGTATGACACTGGCACGTCATCCTACCTGAGTCGATCGACGGGAAGTTACCGAGACAGATACGGTCCTTACGACTCCGTAAAGGACAAGGAGAAAGACAAAGACTACAAGAAGGTTGGTACTTCTTAAGCTAAAAATACATGAGTCCTCAGGATTTAGAAGATGCAACATGTACTTTCAAACACTCAATAATAGTACAGTTACAAAACTGACTAGACCAGTATATGTCTGACTAAACCAGTATATGTCCTCTGTGTATTGGCTTGTCTTTTCTGCTCATCTTTTGATTAAATTCTTAAAGCCATTTCAGCGCAGTCTCGATTTTGTTCTTTAACTAAAAGTAGCAGCTTGCAGTCATCAATGATATATCATTATAGCAGATCTTTGTGCTTAAGATTCAAGAAACCGCTTCATAAGCAAACACTCAATAATTGTATGATATAAGGTCACACTAATTGATGTCCTCAGATTTTTTAGAATAAAAATATATATCAAGCATAGGGCAGAAAGGATTTATGAAGTTAGAGACTTAGAGTTAGTTAGAGAAATTGGCCATATTCATTTCATAAAACTACACCAAAAAAAAGTGCACCAAAGCATAAACCTGGTCCCCTGGCTTTTGTTTTCATTATGTTTTTCCAGTTAAGCATATTCTTTTTTTTTTATCTTTTTTTAAATCCGAGAACCAACAAATTAAATTGCTGTGGCCTTATGATAGGTGAAAAGTGTTCTTGACTGCAAAGAATTCCAAACCAGTATATGTCCTCCGTGTATTGGCTTGCCTTTCGCCTAATTGGTCGTCTTTTGCTTAACTTCTCAAACTTTCGAGTCAAAGCAATTTCAGTGGAGGAGCCTCACATATTTTATAAAGCATCAGTCATTGATGGGACACCTAATTAGACCATTATGACATCCCCCTTGTGTACATATAGGTGTAAGTTTTGTGCTACAAGCGATGTTGAAGGCCTTTTGTAGACTCTGATGTTAAACTAGCGGCATACAAAGGACTATCCAAAGAAAGTACTGACAAAAACATGCACTGTAACAACCATGTACATGTACATGTAGTTGTTTCCCCCTGAGTCCAATAGTATGACATGTATGTGTTCCTGACAGCTGTAGCCAATAGTTCAATATGTCCTATCTCCACCTATCTGTGGTTCCTTGATGTTATCTTATTGTCATGCCCCCACCCCCCAGTTCTATATATGACCTTGCATTGTTCACAAGTTTTGTTATGCAAAAAGATAGGATAAGAATTTAGAATGACAATTTTAGATAGCACTGTACAGAGTTAGTCCTTCGTTCTATCAAATGCAATAAGTAAGCCAAAGTCAAATATGAAAATGTGAAAGAACAAAAGTAAAGAATCTATGTATACCATACTCTGTTTTTAGTCATTTAGTTTACCTTCCTGACCACTTCAAAATAACTTTTTTCTCACACTCACATCAGTTTTGGGGTTTCAAAATTACGGCATCCATAATTATAGTCAAATCAACATAGCCGTATAGCTACAAGAAGGAATTTTTTCTCCTTGTATCGTTGTCGTTTTCCCTTTCCTTTGTACCTACCAAATCAACTTGTGAGAGAACACAAAACTCAGACGTTATGCAATGTAGGTTTGGATACACAGGCTAGTAAAGTGCTTGAAGGCCTGTCTTTTTCCATGTTACCATTTTTAGAGATGTTGTGTTGAACACTCACATCACATGTTTTTGCTACTAAGTGTCTCAAGCCTTAAATCTTTTCTGACGAACATTACCTTTAGCGTAATGACTTAAAAACAAACGGAAGCTCATGAGAGTTCCTTGAGAACAAGGTAAACTCCTTCAAGCCGTACAAAGCCTTGGAAGATCAAGTCACTTCCGAAGATTTACTCAAGGAGGGGTATTTTTACCACAGATGGTCGTGTTTTTTTCTCCTTGTATTTTGGATAACTGGTAGCAGCTGCAGTTTTGTGTTTCCTGCCAACTGTGGAACTCTGACAATGAAGGTCGTGTCCTTGAAGACATGGTCAAGGTCAAGGAATGGCCTTGTGCTGTCCTTTACATTTCAAAGATAGATGTTACAGTCCTTCTGATTGGTCAGGAAGTTAGTAACAATTATATATAGGGTATTCTGATTGGTCGATTATGTGGCACCATCTTCTTAATAGATTATGCTGAAACTTTTCCACACTTTTTCCTTATTTAAGTGATTGTTTCTTGATGTTGTTTATCTTTCTTACATGTTTTTATTTGTGTGTATTTTGCAGACAGACTTTTTGTACTGCAGAAGATTTTCCTGCTATTAATTCCTTTGCACTATTGATTTACATGAATGTTTCTTTATAGCCTATTTAGCCTATCTCCCATACCCTGCAAATGTTTAAGATAAGAATATTTATTCTGTTTTTCTCATTATCTTCATGTTTGTCAGTGTTAATGAGGTGCATTGATTATTTTGTGTACAGTTGTCTGAATTGTATTAATGGTTTGTTATCTCCAAGCAGATGTAAGGTCCTGGCTCATTCCCAATGTAGAAAAAGAAAACACAATAATCCAAACTGCCCAAGAAGACCACCCAGGGGTCTATGTGGACAGGTGGTCACTATAGACAGGATTCTTATTGCCTATGTCAATGGGAAAAAGTATCAGATAGTGGTCACATTGGCCAGATGGTAACTTATATCTGAGGTGGTCACAAGCATGTACTACTAGTAGGTTTGAGTATAAGTGTACAAGAAACTGTGCCAAGTTTTGCAAAAACAAGCTTAGAGAATGAGACAGATCCTGATATCTGCTAAGCCTTGGAAATTATCTGTCAGACCCACAGTTGGTAGAGAGCATTTGAATTGTTTGACAGTTAATTTTTGAATATTTGAATTGTTTGACAGTTGAGATTTGAATATTTGAATTGCCTGACAGTTGTACGAGGATGCAGTGGCTGAAAATGAGAAGCTGAAGGAGAAAGTGAATGAGCTGAAAACAGAGCTGGCTGGGTCCAAAGTGCAGATGGAAAGGGACAAACAGGTAAAAAAAACTTTGTGCAAAAATAAATCCATCTGAAAAGCAGAAATATATCCACTGAACAAGTTGCAAAATATCATTTATCTTCTAAATGTTGGTACTTGATGCGTTCATACATGAATATGATTTTGTGATAGTATTGGAATGAAAGTAAATGTTTGTTAGAAGACCGTACCACCCCTTAGATTGCAAAAATGGAATGGTCCTCCTTGCCTGGTAACAATCACCCTACCCTTTTAAAAATAAGGTGTTGTGTAATGCTTTCCTTTTAGTAGAGACATGTCTGTTTGATTAATGGTAACTTTTGATTGGGTGTGAATTGAAAGGACTTGTGATACGATTTTGTAACTTAGTATGAGGAATTGTAGGGGAATGGGTTTGAATGAAGAATATTGAATGATGATTGATTGTTTGTTTGTTTATTTGTTTGTTCCAGCGACGTGACAGGTTCCCAGATCGGTCTCTTCTTTTGGAGACAGAAAAGAGAGTAAGTGTCAGTTTGTACTGTCACAGTGGCAGTAGGTAAGATGAACTGTGAAGGCAGAATGAACATTGTATACTTGTCGAGTTCTCTATGGTTTTTAATTTTGATATCCAGTGTAAGGTTGTGGAATGTCAACGCCAGTTCTAAGGTCAAAGAAGATTTGAAAGACCAACAATGAATAACCTGTTGTTTGATATACCATACTCTACATTGTTTGTGTTCAGTCATTTGTTCAACCTTCCTGACCGCTTAGGTCTCATAATGAAAGCAACTTTTTTTTTTGCTAAACGTTTTTTTATTCGCATGCTCACATCAGTTTATGGATTCACAGAGGATGCCATCCATATTATCAAATCAACATACAACATATAGCTTAACACGTTGTATTATTTTGCAGGAGAAGAGAGCTCTGGAGAGGAGAATATCTGAGATGGAAGAGGAGTTGAAGGTAACCTCAGGTCATTTTGTACAGACAGCAGACCATATTCTTAACCTGCATCAGCGCTCAATTATGCTAATTGATGCATCAATGAAGGTTAGACATCCAGGTAAAAAGATTTGCCAAAAAGCAGTTTCTTGAGCAACTGGTTATGATTTTGGCAGTGACACACCCATAAACACGCAATTCACTACAGTCAAACCTGCCCGAGCGACCACCTCTTTTCAGCGACCACCTGGCCATTTCGACCGCTTTTTCTCGGTCCCGGTTTATTTTCCCATTGACGTAAGCATTAAGCGACCTTTTCTCAACGACCACCTGGCCAACGCGACCGGCCCAAATTGAGACCCATAACGACCGCATCTTTTTCAAAATTGAGGTTTTCATCGATTTCTGATGACAACTAGCGCAATTTTGTGCCGATTTGTGTCGGATTTTGGGGTTAAATTTACAGTTTACAGTGTGCGTGTTGTATTTGACATTAAAGACCTCGCTTCTTTGCGTGCGTGCAGTGTGCTTGCTATTTGCCACTAAACACAACGGAAACCATTTATACTTTGCATCGGGCATGTTTTGAGTCGATACTCTTCTCAGCGACCACCTGTCCAAATCGACCGCTTTTTTCCGGTCCCCCGGGTGGTCGTCTTGGGCAGGTTTGACTGTACTTCCAAAATCATACCCAGTTGCTTCCGTAATTGCTTTTTGGCATATGCTAAATTGATTTGGGGTGTTAGTTTAATTGGTTCAACATCCCACAACTGTTAGCAGTTAGCATAGGACCATTCTCAGTGGATGGGTTTGAACTAGGGGTACCGGTACAGAAAATTCAGGTCCAGGTCCAGTTCAGGTCCAAAGGATCAGGTCCAGGTCCGGACCTGAACCTGGACCTGTTTCAGTATGACTCATACCAATGGTCCATTTCACTAGAAAGAAATCTGTTTGGTGGTGTATTAGACTTACACTGGCGTTTTAAAATCCTACAACGCTAGCTGCACCTGTACGATTGGCTGTAAAACTTGGTAGAAATTATTATAAACTCTACTCTACTTCACTCTTGTTATTTTTTTCCACCTGTAAGCGCCAAAACGTTTGAATGCCTTATAAAATAATCTGTTAAATTTCCAATCGGTCCAACATTCGGTCCACCCAATTTTTTCAGGTCCGGTTTTTCTGGACCGGTCCAATAAGAACAACCGGTTTTGTACCGGTATGCTGTACCAATACCCAGCCCTAGTTTGAACAATGCTTACACTTACAGCTATGTGACAATATGTGTGAGTTACTTGTTAAAGTGTTGTTGAGTGGTTGAGCCCGAGTAGTACTGATTTTCTGTACCCATTTTTATATCTCGTATTTTCTGTTCTTTCCAGCAATTGGCGGACCTAAGGGCTGACAACCAAAGGCTAAAGGACGAAAACGGTGCCCTCATCCGAGTTATAAGCAAGTTGTCCAAGTAACCCCACCCTGTACATAGCAAACCTATAGGAGAGAGAGGACAGGCGAAAATCAAGTCAAGTTAGCCGTGCCACTGTCACAAGCACGCAAGTCGCTGCTTCTTTACGTGCACACGTACCACACACATGTACCCAACTGCATGCTGGGACGGCGCCGCCTATCCAATTCTGTAGTCGTGGAATCTGGACATGGTTCGCGGCGCACGGCTCTCGACTTGGTACCAACAAGTAGGCTGAAAGACTTTTGGTAGCCTAACAACATAAATGCAAGATATTTCACTTGAATAGTGATCAACACTTAGGCAGTGAGGTATCATCAGTTGCTTCTTTCTTCACACATGCACTTCAACAATTGCCAAGAATATTGCAGGCCTCTTTCACTAGAGAAAACACTTTCAGCAAGCTCACACACATACGTCTCAGGAACGATACCATGCTTACCTTGTCATGTAGCACCATTTTCAACATTGACATTTGTGCTTTTTACACACAGAGCAAATTTTGTGAGGTATCCGTGTGTGTTAAGTGCATGTAGGCATGATGTTGTTGCAGTTGTTGTACGCTGGAGTCGTTACTGGATGTTGAGTACATTTTGTGTTCTACCTGCATGGAGAAGAGTGTTGTTCTTAGTCCGTCATTTTTTGACGATGACCAATGACATTAGCAGAATAGACCGCATTTAAGTACCTTGCAAAGTATGTCATTGTTTTACGGCGATGACCAAGGACAACACGATAGCAGATAGCAAGCAAGACCATACTTAGATTCAACACAAAGTGTTAGATTCACCAATAGATGAACTGGAATGACTTTTTCTACATTTTCAACTTGGGGTCATGTTCCGAAACCCCGCTTTTACACCTGCAAACTACATGTATGTGAAGACTTTGCAGTAAATGCTATAGAATTGTAGAAGTCACTTGCTTGACTTGCTGACTTGTGATTGAAGAATACAACAATAACAGAGACCCAGATCGTGATAACCAAAACGTTAATGTTTCATACGACGTACGTGTAACTGTAAGCATTGTGTAGATACTGTTGATATTGTACTTACCAAGTATTGACGAGTCTCCTAGGCCGAGAGTTTTCTTGTTCACATCATTTATATTATGATATCTAGATAAGCACGAATGATGATGTACAGGAATATAGCAGAGTTAGACGCATCGTTCTAGAGTGTATATGAATGTAGCGCTCAGAGAGAGAAGAAACAACAACATGTATTTGTTAATATGCATGTCACCCAATATGCAGTATGCAACGAATGATGTACATTAGAGCTAGAGTAGCGATATTGTACGTACGAACGACCACGGTATGCCCCGACCACAAAAATGGATTTTTTTTCCGTGACGTTTTGAGGGACTCTACTCTGTGGTTGTTTGCGGACTCCTAAATGTAGATAAAGAATGATTTTAGTGAGCCATGTTGAGAACATTTATTGCTAGGGACGTACATTGCTAGCTTCCACCAGGCCTTCCTATAGGGGCTAATGGATAGTAGAATTCAGCAAAATAAGGGTGAATATTTGTCTGTGTTAAGGATAACTTTTTCCAAGCCTAAGGTAACACATGGCAGCCATGCTCCTCTGGGAAATTATTGTGACTCTTTATTTTGCTGAATTTTACCATTTTTTAGCCCAAAGTGGAAAGTCTGGTAGAGGCTAGTACATTGCCTGTTTCCGTTATTTTGCACGTGTTTGTTGGCGTTTTGAAGGACTGTTGTGCCTTGCGGAATGTTTACAGCAAACTGAACGCTCCTTAGACAGAGTGAAAAGTGAAAATGAAGACGTTTTAATATCACTTTCGCCCCTTAGACCCGTACGTAGCTCAAAGTACAACCGACTGGGCAGCTTTTAGGTTAGAAAAACACAAACAAGCAAAATCGTACGTTGGCTTAATCATCCCATATGTAGAGAATTGTTGTTTCTTTGTCCTTTCGTATATACGTGTATATATTATATTTTTTACAATTGTATGGCCAATGACAATCTATGTTTCATCTCTTAGGCATTTTATCCGTAGCGCCCATTTACTAAATCTGGTTACTCCTGTACATGCGAGTGCTGATAGCCATGTTATTCATCGATTTTCTTGGTTTTATTTCTTTAAGAATGTAGCTCATCATATATTTCATTATGAGCCTTAAACAATGAATTTAATCCATAGTGCATCTGACTGAGCCTCTACTTTAAGTTCCACTGTTTAAAGATCACCTGTTTTGTCAAGAAAAAAAATGGGAAAATCAAAGAAGTACAAGTGTTAACACCAAAAGATATAAGTTTCAATGGAAATGCACAAAAAGAAAGGAAAATTTTCTATACAAAACATTTCAGTCCTTTGGTACGAATCCTTGTAAATGCTGTAACAGGAATGTTATATGACAGCACAACCAATCATTTCAATTGTTGTTGGGTATCTGATAACAAACCGTTTTGTAACAGGTGGTTGTAACAGAGTACAACCTATGGAAGTGGTTTATCTCTTTTCTACATTGAACACCTGGTTCAAATGTTGTATCATGCAGTAGATACAGGTACCATAACTGATGTTGTAGGTGGTTATCTATCGATACAACCAATCACTGATCTTGTTACTGATGGTTATTCGATAATCCAACCAATCACTGTTCTTGTAACAAATCATTTTGATCATATACTACATCCATGTAATCATAAGCAAATGTAAATGTATAAAAAGATATTTTAAGCTGAACAAAACAGGTGTTTTTATGAATGGAACTTTTGGTAGATCAGCTTTCATCATAGTCTGTATTTCTTATGTGCCTCAATCAATACTTTGCAGGCACTTAGCTTCTATGTGTAAGCATTCTCATACAAAACAGTTCAAGTTTTGCCATCGCAAACCTGTAATAAGAAATCATGTAGATCATGACTTACAATGATTTTTCTCACTTTTAGCAGTTATCACGTTTGATCATGCTTATATGTGAGACTTTCACATTTTTCAAGTGCAAAATGAAAGCATAATGTGTGGCACAGAAGCAATAAATTCCAAAAGTGTCTGCAGGCTTATATCCGCTGAGTTGTGTGCACTGTCCCCGGTATGTACTGTGTTAGTCTGAGATGACCATGGCTGTCGAGTAAGTCCAGTTGTAATCTGAAAAATTTGTGGAAATAAAAGACGTTTCTGATGCTCTTCCCAATAGCTGTGGTGTTCTTTTGTTTCTTATTAAAGGCAATAATCTAATTTCTTGGTTTGAGTTAGATTGGTTCATTGTTTTAGATTTGGAATAAAAAATGAAATAAACATTCAGGATGCAAAATTAATATTACATGTATATTAGGTTAGAGATAATTGCATCATTGATTATACCGGGAAAGATCCCAATTGAAGACTAAATTTTTCACTTTTTGACACTTGCTTAAAAGGCCTCTTTAGATCATGCTTTAATGTTTTAGAAATAGGAGACCACTCAAACACTGTTATGAAGCAGTACTGCACTCTAGCCGGGGCGACTCTGTAGAAAACGTATTTACTTGTAATACATAGACGTTGTTTTCTATATGCGGCTATACTGCATTATATGCATTTGTTCGTCTGTACCTGAATCACGTACTTTGTGTATCACGTATAAAATCGGTAACACTGCAGAAAATAATTCACACCCATGTTTAACAGTTACCCAAATAGCCATTTATTCACAAGAAGGAGTTACAACAACTACAAATCAGAATAGATCTAACCTATTACTATGGACACGACACTCAAAATTAGCAGTCGGAAACAACAATGATGATTCCCTATACACGATACACTTCTACTTAAATGCAGAATACTTCCAAAGGCTTGCTAAGTGAGATGTCAACTTAATTAAGTGGTAAGTTTTATTTGATATTCATTGGAAGAAATGTCAATAAAGACCATAATCACCATAAGTAACGTTATATCTCTTTGTTTCGAGACCACCATATACATAAATATTAGCTTAAGGTAATGATATACCCCATGCATTATTTACACCTCTTAACATTAAGATTATTGCGTACAATTCCAGCTCCTTTTTATATTAAGTTATCGTCAATACATCAGTGGATTATTTATCCCGATCTCAGAGAAAGTAAAAATCTTCCTCATTTGATCAACATATTCATAGAGGCATTGCGAAGGACGGTTTAAAAGCTCCCTCTTGCGACCCAGTAATGAAATACAGGTTAATACAACTACTTTCCAGTTGACGGTATGTCATCAGAGTTAAAGGTATTTTCCTATAGATACAATAGTTTAGGAGGGAATATGTGTACAGTGCAGGGTAATGGTTGTTTGAGATCAAATAGAACTCACATAAAACGTAGTACTACAAACAGATGAGGTCGAATCTCGATATCTCGCCCTATAGGAAGGCACTGGAAATAATTATGTACAACAACGCTAAAACTGTGCGTTTCTTTAAATGACTTGTTTGTAAATGTTCGTTATCTTTGCCCACCGGTAACTACAAATATCTAATAATAGCTAGTTTGCCTTTTGTAATAATAATTGTGCAGAATATTGTTATATCTATGATTGTGATTTTAGTTTACCTATAAAATCAGCAAAGCAATATAACATTGGTGACATTATAGCCTAGAAGTTACAGCTTAGAAGTTACCTTCACAGAAGTAAACATATTGGTTTAGGATTTTCATATAAAATCAGAAAATTGCGACAGCAATTGGACTCCCCCAGACCTAAATTGACAAGCTTGTTGGATGGTTCACGTCCTATCTCCAAGCAAATGTTTCGGTGGAAGATCATTTTCTGTCTGCCGTTTTGAACTTTCCTGACAACTACCACAGTGGCATAGTAGGCTGTCTGGTATGTTTGTTTGTTTGTTTGTTTGTTTGTTTGTTACAATCTTTGTTTATTCATGAAAACTCAATAAGGCCCGCTGGCTGATTTTCTTTGAGGTCATGAGGGAAGAGGGAAGAGCCAGACAGCACTAGCAAAGAAAGATATTGAAGTCCTTACAAACCCGTAAAGATCTAGTCTTTGTAATAATTCATAAATTTGTATCCTAACACATACAATAACGAAATTAAAGCGAATGACCCTCGTCCGTTCATAGGGGTTGTTTCAGTTGAAAAGTCTCTTAAAATCAATAATGAGGTTTTGTTCATCAACTAAATGTTCTCTCTCCTTCTGATAAAGCTCCTCGTTAGAACTAAGATTGTTAGAATTAAGTCAGAGAATCCCGGCAGTCGGAAAAACGATACGATCTTCTAATCTCCAAGCAAATCTTGCGTGGCAT
>NW_023365701.1:214460-238171 GCF_000003815.2 Branchiostoma floridae
TCCCCGCGTGGGGGCGAAACACCAGCCGCGGGTGTTAGCCCGACGGTCCCCGCCGTTACACCGCCCGCCCTCGCAGTCTTCGTCCCCGTAACAGTCCTGGCCCTGGGGAACATGGTGGGTGGAAACTATCAGTACGGATGCTACAATACGGTCTTATTTGATTGCAAAAGTTAGTCGTTGCTAAGAAGTGTTCTAGAATGCCATTGAAAATCGTGGAACGCCGTCGTCACATTGAGGTCGAACAACAGAACCTGGCGTGTTCTTAGAACGCAACGAACACATTTACCATGGTAACGCAGTTGTTCTCTGGTAAACAATCGGGCAACAAGTACTCGGAGGCAACCCATAACCCGCTCCTCGCTGGCGCTAACTGAACCGTTTGAGACGACTTGTGAACAGGTAGGATTGTTTTGCATTTCTATATGTGTGTGTGTATGTGTGTGTGTGTGTGTGTGTGTGTGTGTGTGTGTGTGTGTGTGTGTGTGTGTGTGTGGTTTATTTGGATCATCTTTCATGACAATAACAGTTTTGGGGACAATCACAATTTCTCACCATCTAAAAAGCAAAACTTACAAGAACGAATTTGTCCTGAAGGTCTGTGAAAACGTTTTGGAAATTCTCACGAAATAAGTGGAAAATTCAGGATCTTTTGATTTCACTTGTTGTCTAGCGTAGACAGAAACCTGCTTCCACCAGGCCTTTCTAAAGTTGTCCAGGAGATTCGGTCCACGAGAAGGGTAACGTTAACACCATTTGTAGAGGACAAATATTACTTAATGGTGACCAAACTCCCCTCAAATTATTATCCCTATAGCCTGCGTAGTTAGCCTGTTAGAGACTAGACAGACACTTACCAGGCACTGTCCCGTGGTAACTCCGGACTGGTCCGAGCAGTACTCGTACGGGGAACACTCTGCATCTCCACGGCACGGAGTACAGCTGCCGTACGGGTTACAGGCCTGAAAACAAACAAAACATTAATTACGTTGACAACCTGTGGCTTCTCCAACAACATCTAGGCTGTTAAATCGGTTTCTCGCCATTGCAGCGAACTTAAATCACCTGATTGAAAGGTTGTGTACCCGTCCTGAAGAAGCCCACCTTGAGTCAGAACTAACCAGTCCTAAAACATTAGCGAATCTCTCATAAACTAGATGTAATAAGATTATAAAGGTTGGTCATGCTGTCATTTTATGTGTATATGTGTGTATACGTGTGTATATGTGTGCGCTCGCAAATATCTAAGTGCAATCCTCTTTGAGGTCAAAGAAGGACGAGATTTCTTTTGTAGAAAAGTCTTTGAGAACTCAGCACATTCAAGAATGAAAAAAAAAAGATATAGCTCGATTTGACGTCGTAGAAATTAGAATGTGTGCTGGAGATAACTTCAGTAATATTCTAACACGCTAGGTGGCGTACCAGTTGTTGGTTTCCCGGGACAACAGGCTGCTTCTGTGAGTCGTCCAGCCGGCACACGAAACTCTCCACACACTGTTCCCCGTACCGGCAGTCGTCCTGCTGGCGACAGTACCGCTCCTAGGGGAAAAATAACATAATACCAGTAAGTTAATAAACAAAGATGAATAAACAAAGGTTCAAATTTCAAACAAAAAAACTTTATTGCAAGGGATGTGACTGTGGCTCAACTGGTAGCGATCTCCCTCACAAATAGGCTCATGTTTCCAGTTAGCTGGTAACAGGGAGACTCCGATTCAAATCCTAGGAAGGCATCTCGATTGGGGCTACATGGTCTTTCGGAAGGGTCCCGTGGCTCGGACATATTTCAGAGGAAGGGCTAACATCCCCTCCCTGTACATATGTACCATATAGCGGCTATTATGTATGATGACCTAATAAAACACACCATTTCTCAGCAATGTCTGTGGTAATAAAGTCATCTACCTATACTACCGCAATAGCTTCATCATCAATAGTTGATGACTTGTTTTTTTTAATATGGCGGTGGATACATACAGTTGTATGGCGTCATAATCAAGCACACTGTCCCTTTACCTTGCCATTGGCAGTGACGTTATCAACAATCTATCACAGCAGTAGCTAACGTCATCAATAAGGGGACGTTACAAGCTTACCAGTGAGTCCACGATGGCCTGACGGTTGACGGGTCTGCACGTGCCGTAACCTTTGACACAGCGGGCACCCGGCACCTGGCAGTCCGCGTCGGTCAGGCACTGGGGATACAAACAAACCAAGTTCTTATTCGAAATGCGATTAAATGAGTTTGATCGTCTCATACATACATGAAAAAAATTAAAGCAATATTTGACCATAAAATGATGTAGATACATGGTCATTCTAGAGTCAAAGCCGACAATGGTAACATCAATCTTGCTGATCTACAAAATGTAGTAGTATGTATACGTTTTGATCCCTCATTTATTACTTTTGAAAAAGGAAACAATGCATATGTACTTTATACTTGTTGTGAAATAAAGTTAACAAGTATTAGATTCTTGGTGCATACTGACATATACCATACGTCGACCAATGATAATATCATGACGACTGATAACCAGAAAATTAGTGAAGTAAGCATTTTTCTTATTAATGTTAAGGTAATGTTGAGTATAAAACTTATATGTACTAAATAAGACGATCACCCCGTACCTCTGCGGGGGGTCTGGGTGGCCAGGGGTTGCCGGTACCTCATTATCTCCAAGCAGATTCCTCCGTGGCAAGACAGTAACATAAGCTGGGGGAATCCACTTGGAGATTAGGTACCACACGCTCCCCGGTCCGTGTTTCTCTCCGGCACGAACACAGGCTCACTTATCACACACAAAACAAACAAACAAACAAACAAACCGTACCTCTGCGGGGGGTCTGGGTGGCCAGGGGTTACCGGTACCACACGCTCCCCGGTCCGTGTTTCTCTCGGGCACGAACACAGGCTCACTTATCACACACAAACAAACAAACAAACAAACAAACAAACCGTACATCCGCGGGCGGTCTGGGTGGCCAGGGGTTACCGGACACACAAGCTCCCGGGTCCGGTTTCTCTGGGGCACGAACACAGGCTCACTAATCACACACAAAACAAACAAACAAACAAACAAACCGTACCTCTGCGGGGGTCTGGTGGCCAGGGGATCCCGGTCCCACCACGCTTCCCCGTTCTGTGTTTCTCTCGGGCACGACTACAGGCTCGGACATGTCACACGTCACGTCACCGGGGCAGTCAGTGTCCGCGTAACAGTCTCGTCCCTGTAGTAACAAAGGGACGCAGATGTAACCACTCTAGGATCTCGTTCTATGACTTATTTCATTCTCTGTACTGTATGTCGCATGTAAGGGCTACGTCGCATTTCCAAACTGGCGCCCGGCTTTTGGAAACGAAAATAGAAATGTATACGTAAAAATATGCACAGATAATGCCCACTGCTATTTTCTTATTAAACGTCTTGTGTAGTTTGGTGTCCTTTATGATATTATACTTTTTCCTTTCTGAAGCTGCCCCGCCGGGCCCCGATTTGGAAATATGGCGTAGACCTAACAGGGTACATACATGCATGTGACCCGTGAATAGTTTCATCAGCTTTATAAGTGGCTGGAAAGCAAAGTTCTGGCCGAATCTGTTAGCAGCGACACCTAGCTGCAGTACGTGACAAAACCAGTCAGATTTGCTCTGAGGAAACCGAAACGTCGGTCCTAAATACAACACTTAGCTGTGTACGAACAACTTTGATCTCCACATGTCCATATGATATTCTAGAAATCCCACCATTTTTACAGAGGCTTCCAGTGTTAGCAAACAACTGTAAACAAGGCGCTTTCCCTGTTTTGACATAGTTCGATAAAGTTGCAGGAACAATTTAAGGAAAGGATCTTACCAAGCACTTTCCTTCCACCTGATTGGGCTGGATGGCGCAGTACTCGTGAGCCGGGCACTCCTCATAGGTCCGACAGGACTGCTGGCTACCAATCAGAGCGCTCTACGTGGCAAACATTTATTGGTTAGCAAAAGAACAAGGCAGTCGAGAACACCTTTCGATCATAACACACAAACAACGTCTTTGACGAATGTCATTATGACATGGATTGACAATCAAACGTAAATGCATGTTATAGAATAGCTTCCTTTGCCAAGAAGGTTATGTTTTCGGTTATACTATGATGGAGTGATTGCAGACATATGTATGCATAACTTAAAAAGCTGTCCATGGATCTTCGTGACATTTGGTGCGTGGGTAGGTGTCGGAAAGACAAAGGTCAAGATAAGAAATGGGCACCGTAGCTACTTCCTACGACGCTTCAGTGAAACTTGAGTTCTATCTTTCGAGCTCCACAAGATCATTTCGATATTATGGAAGCCGTTTGGAGAATAGAAGTAAATAAAGATGGACTCATTACTCTCAAGCAGAAGATCAGCTCTGCCTGTTTTTGACGTGTTTTTAGTCGTCTTTATCGGGCTTTCTATTTGGCGTCGCTGTTTTTTTTTGTGTCTTCCTGAAAACAGCACAATGTAGAAAGCCAGAGAAGACACCCAAAACGCAAAAAAAAAACAGCCACAGCCTAACCTTTGCTTGGAGAGTACGAACTTACCACAGCTGACGACAGGAACAGTAGAAGCACCACATGGACGCCAACTGTCCCGGCAAGACGACTCCAAGCCATGTCTCAACCACCTGTTGTTTTTATCTGAAAAATATAATCCAAGGAACAATTAGAGATATTCTATATCCATCTATATAGCTACAGATGAAGATAGCATCACACATCAATGGGATAGGTTTACTATTGCAGTACTATTGCAGCTCTTGCTGCAGAGTTTATCGATCGTAGAGTAGGTTGCAGATATGCCAAAAAGCATTTACTCAAGCAACTGGATATGATTTTGGAAACGGCTTCCAAAACCATATCCAGTTGCTTGAGTAACTGCTTTTTGGTATATCTTATCACCTGGATGTCTAATTTTCATCGACGTAGCATGCGGATAGTTGGAAATCTTTTGATCTTCGACTTGCTTTAACAAATATCAATAGCAAAGCTTGGGTCTGCTACGGTCAAGCCATGTATCATTGGACACAATTCCTGATGAATATTCCCCTTTCCAAGATATTTGGACCCCCCCCCCCAAATGACGATGTGCTAAACTTAACCCTTCAAATGCCAAGCCCTGATATCCGACACACACACATATTTTTCCTGTGTGCCGCGCCCAGATATATCCGGGATAGCGTATCCCCTCTGGTATCCCCCCGAAGTAGCAGCTTTGCGCGCGTGTAGCGCACGAACCCCAAAAGTTAGGGACTTGTTAGGGGACTTTTTTTAGGTCAGCGGCCAACCCTAGCGCTGATAGCATTTTATAGGGCTGAAACTCTGGCAGTTTAGGGGTTTTAAGAATCCGCTGCGAGCTCGAGGATTTCCACCGCTTAGGTGGGGCGAAATTTCGAGTGCCTCAAGGATTCATTTTAAGCCCTAGTCTAAGAAATGATACCCCGGCTTTAATAATTAAAGGTAGGGCTGAATCTAGTGTTACGTCAATTACATTGTTGCGTACAAGGGATTCTTTCCGGTTTAAGAAACGGATTTAGATAAGTATAAAGCGGTTACATTCATGATAATAGTATCTAATCGACTAGGAAATTTCGTTGAAGGTTAGACGTCCACGTTAGCAATTTCTAAAGACGAAATTAAAAACTTGATAAGAAACGGAGATTAGATCTGGAATTTTTGAGTGACACCCATCACTTTTCCTCCACTGCCAAAACAATAGTTACTACAACAACTATGTCATACAAGAGGGTTTCATCCGTAAAAATCAGCTTGATCGAGTTTCAAACCAACTTTTCGTATACTATTCCCTACGTTCCTATGACATGTTTTGGCTTAGAAATTACTTCCAGATGAGTTGGACTGGTCAATAGTTTCTATATATACAAGGTTTTTCTTTTGTCTTCGTTAAGAACCAACTAAGCCGGGATTGCATGGCTTACCTGAACCGGAACATTGATATGGCCACCACAATACAAGCCTATGTCGTGCAGGTATTTTGTTCAATGAAGGGGTTTTGCGGAAATGACAAGATAAACGCCGAATGGCCCCAGGTAGGGGTTATGCTGGAGCAGGTGGCTATACCTGGCAATTCCACACCTCACTTCAAACCTAGTCTCTACCAGACTCCCGACAGCTAGGCCGAATAGTAATAGGGGACTTTGGCCAAGTTAGGAATACAAGTCCAGTAGGAGTTAATTGGCCTAGCAGTAAACTCACCGGCCGGCTGAAATCCCTTGCCAACTTATTTCTACCCCTTTGGCCAAATTATTTTCTTTTTCATCCAGCTGACACGTTTGCTTGGAGACTACTTCAAACCAGCTCAAAAGAACACTACAACATGTACGTGAATATGTATCCCACTTCTGTGCGGAAATTGTGCGACCAAACGCGGTGCTTCGGTCTCTTTGCTCGTTTCGCTCATCAAAACGAAACAATTAGCTTCCCGTGAGTTGCGCTGTTAAACCCCGAGTGCTCTCCCACAAATCCCTGGAGTTATCCCTCAAAATCTCGTAAGAGATACCGCGAAATCCTGCGGGACTTTGAAGCATGTCCCGAAGTCTGTTCTGAACCTGCATCATTCAGGAAGAGACTTACATATATACCACTTCCAAAGAATACTCCGATACTGAATACTTCCCTAGCTTTATATATACATAATGAAAGTCTTACGAAAAACTGAAGACGTCAAATTTGGAGGTTAGGCCTACGTCACATTTCAAAAGCGGGGCCCGACCGGGCAGCTTTCGGTAAAAGTATGATATAAAAGACACCAAACTACACAAGACGTAAAAAGGAGAGTTGTGGGCATCTTTTGTGTTTATTTCCAAGTATAACTTTTTATTTTTTTGTTTCCTATAAGAATAGCCCGGCTGGGCCCTGGTTTGGAAATGCCTCTCACCCCTGTTGTCCATTAGTGTTCATAATTTAGTTGCTCCATCCAGGGAATAAAACATATGGATATATCACTTATTTCATTAAAATGTACGAAGTGTTTCCATCAACAAGTGACGGACGAATCCCCAAATGCCCCATCTCCCTTTCCCAAAGGGCCTTGCTAATATTAATCAACACAGGGCCACAACATCGGATGACGTAGAACTGATGGACGTAATAAATAATGCGCAGAGTTGTTTCCCCTCCCCTGTGTCGTTAATGGTTAAGTTGGTGGTATGTGACTATCTGTGTCTTCTGTTGCTATTTTCCCTTCGTTTTATCGTTTTTTTTGGTGTGATATCAAAAGCCTCATGTTGCTACTTTGATGTTATAGTACGAAAAAGGGCATCGTCCAATGTACAGAATGTAATAAGTATCTGAATCGTCATAGTAGAACTCGGAAAAGATAAGGGAAATTGGTGACCAAGAAATTCAAGGTGTTTGGCCCAGAAGCCAGAGTCCCTGGGTTCAAATCCTGGTATGCTACCGATTTTGTGTTCTTTGGAAAGGCAATTCACACAACCTTCCTCGCTCCACCTAGGTGTACGAAAGGGTATCTGACTTCGGTTGGGGTGGCAAAAGCCGGTGGAAGGAGAGGGATGGGCTCCATCCTCCAATACTGTGACCTAGAGATAGTGACAACCCACTGCCCCTATGTCCTCGAAAAGGGTATGGGACTACGTACATATGCTTGGATATATCACCGACCATATGTTGCCTTGTTCTCGAAAACTCGAATGCTTCGGGCTACACTGTGTCGGGTTAGCTATTGATGTCCGCATTAGGTTGATGGGCCAACTTAATTATCCGCATGAAATTAACTAAAACAATGTACCCTATGGCGAACTGAATATTTTCTGAGAATTGAATTTCATCCAAAATGTTCGGTAGTAGCTATCTAAGTATTAATATCAGCATCATTTTGATAGGACAACTTAATTATCCGAACGAAATTAAATAAAACTATGTACCCTTTGGCGAACTGAATATTTTCTGAGAATCGTCTTTCGCCCAAAATGATCGAAGCTGGCTATCTATAGGCTGGGAGGGAATTTAGGAATTGTTTAACACCTGGTAGTTGTTTTGGAAACAATGAGAATATAAGGCTATATATAAGCAAGCCTAGGGCTAGGATGTTATGGAGTGCAAACGGTGTGAAACATTACAATGAGAAAGGCGCTTACTACAATTGTTGTCGCACCTTTAAAAATACATTATGATCATTACTAAAGCCACCCACGAGTTTTTTTGTCACAATCACCTGTAAAAACACTTGACTTTCGTATCTTTTGTATACCACGGGTTTGTTAGTTGATTGTTTGCGAAGAAAAACACAAACAGGTGAAAAACACAGGAATGATTATAAACCAGATCTGTTGCCCCACCCTTTGATAGACAGGTTGTTGGAATTGTGAATGATTGGACATAATGAGACAGGTATCCCCCCGGGCTACGGTACGGGCATTAGGAAGTCATATACGTGCTTAGGACGCAAATGTGTCAGACGCAATTAGCTAAAACCTCTGTCAAGTGTAGAGGAACTAAGTCACGTAGAGGACACCAAATCGTTTGCAAGCTATTTCTGGTTCTTCGATAGTTTGTCACGTTCTTTATTGGCTTAAGAATCTGGACATTGCCCCGTATTTATATATAGACTTTAGACACCAAGTCTCACGTGAAAGAATAGAAAACTGCGTGGTTTTGCAATGTACGTTCTGTAACAGGCGTCTCTTACAGGACCGCACAAACCGCAAACATAGACAGGGAATAGTTTAAGCCTCCCTGAAATGTGTAAAGTCTTTTGCAAGAATAATTATGAACAATTCAACCAGGATTATGGATGGGCAAATCTGTCAAAACAATAAGACGGATTGTTGGTCAGGAGTGTAAGGGCACATGTTTGGGAGGTGTTGTCATATTTGGGTCAAACTTCTCCGGCAAACAAGTGTTCCTATTTGGCTAAATTCTCCTACATGTATTTCCCAGCCAATACAGTCTGGTGAAGACTAATTGTGTGCCCATGTAGTCACAGACTGCTTGTTCAGGAATTCACCTCACACACGCCAAGGAGTTCAGCAGGTAATCTGAGAGGACAGGACTTCTTTTGATTGACAGACAGGTGTGAGGGGGCAACCGTTGTCTAACACCTGTGTCCTGCCTGGGGACGAGACAATGCCAAATATGGCAGGTGGTTGAAGAAATGAGATCTCGTTCTTTTTTCTTGATTTAACAAGAACACCTTCTACAACTTAGGGCATCTGAGACTTTGAAAGATAATTAGAAACAAGACTTGGTCTTTAACTTTAAGGATTTGGGCTGCTTTTATTTGGAGATTTGGAGTACGAGTCACTTTACCTAATGATTGCGTCCGGCAGGTGGCACTGAAGAAGGTCCCACGAGATTTCCGTTTGATGTTGCCGATACTTCAGCTCATAGAAAAAACTTGAATTTTCTCATGGAGATCTTCCCCGAACGTCATGGTAGTCTAACAGTTTAAACAAATTGTGCACGCAGATATCTGTTGCTGCATATAAACTTTGCTAAAATCTATCAGTAAAATTATGAAAACCAAACTACATTGTATTTAGTTTTCTTTCATGTTTGGTTCGCCAATTCCATACCTGGATTGGACCATATGACTTAGATGACAACGATCTTTCTCCATATCTTAAAAGATCCATTCCATCCCAATTTGGTCTTCACCAACATCACCTCCTTTGAAATTCATGGGCTCAAACATGTACAATATTAAACACCTATTCACAACTAATGCGATGTATACAATTTTGATAGTGCGAAAGAAAAACTTAACAAGATAGCATCTGTACGAGGAATTGTTGTTCCTACTCTGTGATAAGGTTTCCAAGGAAGCTTTAAGGCAACCAAAAGCAACTCGTTTTACATCATAATGGGATTATTATCGTTTTAACATACATATTAAGTGCTAGGTGTGGTCTGAGTGAGGCATGCCTACAAGTCATACAAAATTCATGTTGATTACTCCCATGGTAATAAAGTTATCTCAGGAGTGAATTTAGTTTTTACCTAAGTTGTGTTTCTCATTGTAAATTTAGCTTATGATCAGGACAACGGTATTTCTACATATCGCAAGAGTTATTTCCATCCTAATTCTTCACTTTACTGTACACTTTCGTAAAGCTATGACGAATATTCTATATCTAACCGTATATTCAGAACAAAGGGCCCGTGTGGTGGACAAGGGACAGGTAAGCAGTAAGCTATTTTTCTATGGAAGCCCTAAGCCTTAGGCTACCAAAAGCAACCGCTTGAATCAGAATTGGGACAGCATTATCGTTTTAACATACACACTAAGTGATAGGTGTGGTTGTAAAGAATGCATGCAAGTCATTAAAATTTATGTTGATGACTCCCGTGGCACTAAAGGCATCTCAGGAGTGAATGGGTGAGCATACTCGCGATCACACCTTCCCCAACATATATCTAACACGATCGCCACACCATGAAAGGGGATCATATAAATATATATATAAATATAATGTTTTATGAACCTACAAATACCTCAACACATCAATAGATTTGTTCCCATATACGTGTGGAACAGGTAGTTTCCGATAAGAACGTACGCGTGGTGTGATGTAATCTACAAGCAGATATAAGATCCGACTGATATTCGGTGTTTTGTATTTCTTGGGGGTTTTGCATAACATCTAGTATTATTTTTTAGAATTGTATGTTAAACATAATTCTAGGATATCAATGTTGCAAAAAGATAACGAGCCGCACACTCGCATCTGTTCGGAGATTAATGAGTTTGGCAACATTGTACAGGTGATTATCATTAGATGATGGAATAAGCGATTGGGAATTATCGGTTCAAAGGAGATGTTACATATCCTTTTAACATAGATACTGCTCTTAGGTGTGGCTCTCACTGAAGCATACATACTAGTCATGAAAATGCATGCTGATTAGTCCCATGGTAATAGAGGCATCTGATCAGTGAATGGGTGAAGATGATCACACCTTCTTCCAAACAAATCTAACACGATCGCTACACCAAGAAAGGGGATGCTATAAATATGTATGAGGTTTTATGAACCTACAAATACCTGAACACATCAACAGATTTGTTCCTTTATACATGTTGAACAGGTGGTTTCTGGTAAGAACCTGGTGTGATGTAATCTACAAGCAGATATGGGGATCCTACTGATGTTTGCCGTTTTACTTGTCGTTGTGATTTTGCCACATGCATGCAGTACTATTTTCTACCATTGTAATTTTCAACGGTTTGTCTTCAATGATCAAAACATTACAAATACTGGCTTGAAACAACTGGATATCAGTTGGATATAAGTGCGATGAGCAACATTATATCAGTGACTATATTGCTTATAAATGTGGGATACAGTACTTGCAGCTAGGGAAATCATGGCTTGGAAGGAAACGTCACATATTGTGTGACCTTAGCTACAACCTCTGACCTGTACTAGTGACCTCTTATGCATGAGAACTAACTAGCCTTTGAGGCCACTTTTTGCAAGGAGGTTGAAAATCATAGAAATAAAGGACTTGCTTTTTGGTGGTTACTCACTCTTAAATGTTTTCCCAATTACATTAAGAAAAAGTCATCTTATACTTTGCTGTAATTTTAGTTCTCTGAGCCCAAATCTAAGATGGCCGTCTAAAGTATGTGAAAGAAATGTGTGTACTGTTGTCCTTTGTTGTGCAACAACACGTAACGTTATGTGAAAACAAATCAGTTGCTTCAGTCACCCTCGAGTTACCTGTTCCTAAATCCATACTTTATCAACTTGTTGGAAATTCTACATCTATTTAGAATAAGAAAAACGTACTAATAGTGAATAAAATTGACTTGCGAACGACTCAAGTTTCTACCCCGTCTGTCTGAAAGCACAATTGAATCTAAATGACCTTCTGTGACCTACTTATGTGGACAGTCAAAGCCTGTGACCTCGTTTGCTGTAGAATTGATATTTTATAGGGTCTTTAGTGATTGAAAGAGTTCTTTGACAATTGCCTGGCGTCACTAATGTCCTCGTTTCGGACGTAAAACCACTCACAGGTGACATAATGCCCTGGCCTTTTACTCACCTTTGTAGTCATGACAGTTAATGCCGAGAATAAAAAAATGGTTTGTGTAGATCACGATATACAAGTAACGTTTTCGTAGAATATAGCGTATCTTTTCATGAATATTCGATGTAGACTATATCCGAGTTATGTATTGAATTTGATATTTTCCTCATATTTATGTACCACTACCAACACAGAATAGTCCACTTGCTGCACATACGTTTGCATATTCTACTGCTAAGTATATGTAACGGATATTACTTTTCTATGTTTTTATTTATAAACTGAGCTTCACTTAGAATCTTCGTATGTGCGACGAAACGCTTGATTCCCCATAATGCTCTGCGCTAATACACACCCAGAGTAGTTATGACTGCCAAGGACGCTCGAGGACACAACAAGCTCTTAGATTTGTTTCGCTGATAAACAAGCAAATACTTTGTTCTCGAAACACATTGTGCTTTTCTCTCATTTGAATATATTCATGCTATCAATTGGGATTTTCTTCATATATTCAGAAACGCTCCTATATATCTTAAGTTTGCATATTTATAATTTAAAAAAAAAAACAGCCTTGTGAGGTAGATAGTCTTCTTCTAATTCTACAAACCTTAAGGTCTTTAGGAATGGGAGTCTCTATGACGATTTTCTGTATGACGAGGTGACAGTGTCAAAGATGATAGATTGGGATTTTGCTAATTGTGACTATCAACGCAAAGATCAGTCATGCAATCTCACACGTGCTGTTCTCTCATTCTCCCTGATTCGGTAATTGTGTTTAGGCAGCCTTGAGTTATAAATACTCACATGTCACCTCACGATTTGCCACAGGCGTCTAGGACGCACAAAACGTACATAAACAAGCCTGGACGCCAGACGTTTTTAGAGCCTGGAAGGACCAGCTCCTTGGCTATAGGAACACAGAATTTCTTTTGCTACAGCCCTCCCCCTGAGTTAGCGATGGGAGCCAACTTTGGTAGCCTTCTCCGCCAGGGCGGGCAGATAATTTGTTCGGCAGCCAAGGCAGTCAAACAGGGAGACTTGAATGATGACTCCCTAAACGACTTCTCCCCGGTGTGCTTATCAAAAGTCCTCCGAAAGACCTGCCTTGACTGCCGAACAGATTCTCTACCGGCCCTGGCTAAAGTCCGGTTTCCAGGGTAAGCCCTCTTTGGCTCGAACAGGTATATCTTTTAGGGCGGTAGTATAGTCTGGCCAGAACATTACAGTACCAGACATCATTGTTCTAAAGATATCTCCCATAGACGCCAGGTTGTGATAAATGTCCCGATAGGCAGATATTTTACCTGATACGGCAGCTGACAAATGAACCTGTCTGTGCGGACACAGCACCTATACTTAACGTCGTAATTCATCGGTGATAGGTCCATTCATTTGCCAAAGTATACCCGCCCCTAATGTCCATGTCGACGAGATATGGTCGATTTTTGTATCGCTAGATGATCGTCGAATCACCTTGGTCGAATCGAGCATAGTTTAAGTTTTCTTATTTTTCTGAGACTTGTGGATATCGACTGATCTCTAATAATCGACAGAACACCGGACGCACTGCTGTCATAAACACATTTTAGAGCTCGTGACTCGACAAGCCTCTACCAGGCTCCACGGAACTTTGGCCTGCGGACTCCCCTAGAACACTATTCACTCTATTTGTCCAATTTCTACTAATGATCAACGATCTTCGGAGCCTGGTAGAGGCCATACTCGTCGGCCGGTCGACTTTTTTTTCTGTGCGACCGGGCTTAACAACTAGATCCATGCAACTAGCTATAGGCTTCAGCGGCCATTGACTTTTTGGTCTTTGGTTTGATCTTTACTGCAGCTTTTTTTAAAGACTATGACTTTACTGTTGTACATGCCATTGGGTAGGAATTAATTATAATTCCTTGGTAGAGGGTAGACTCGTCGGCCGATCGACTCAGTTCTGCTGTGTGACAGGGTCTAACTACTAGGTACGAGCGGCCGTTGGCTTTTTGGTGTTTGGTTTGGTCTTTATTGCAGCTTTTTTTAAGACTATGAGTTTACTGTTGTGCATGTGTTGGCATTAATTACCATTCCTCGGGTCGCGCGGGTTCTAAAAATTACGAGTCTGGCTGTCGTCTGCTTTACCTCAGAGCACGGGGCGCCCGTATTTGCCTCCGCAGGGCTAGTTCGAACTTCATGCCGACGAGCGCTCGGAATGTTCCACAGGACTTATCGGGGGACCCATCTTTCCAGCAGCGAGCATTCACAGAATGTCTGGTGGCGCGCTGAGGACAGGTCCCTTTGTTTTGGCACGTCGCGCCTGTTGTGTTCAGGGGTGCAACTCTAGTGTCATCATAGGTCTATCAGCGCCAGGCTACAATCACGTTGATCTGCCTAAGGATGATCTTTTGACCGCGAGGCGTATTCAGGCGCCATTACAGGAAGCATGCTAATAACGGTAATTACCATGTTTCCTGTATTGTCGCGACGACACCATTTGGTCGCTCCCCCCAAGGTGTGCGATTGTCATACTCTCCAAGCAGAGGTTAGGCTCCGGCCTGTTCTTGACAAAACAGGGTTAAAAAGACCCCCCTTGGTTCTTCCATGAAACTGCCCCAAATAACCATGCAATACACCAGCCTTAAATGTCCATATAAAGTCTGTAAGGAGAGTGCACTCTGTGAAAATCGTACTTTACAAGCAGAGGTTGGACATTTTTTCAGGTGTTTTTATCGGAATTTCTACTTTGTCAGGTTTCCATCAGCCTTACGAAGTAGAAAGCCCAACAAAAACGCCCGAAAGACGCCACAAACAAGTCGAATCCTAACCTCTGCTTGGAGAGGACGATTTGCCCCGAATGCACTCTCCTTGTAGACTTTACACCTACTTTTCAAGCTGGTTTCTTGCGTGGTATAATTTTAAGGGAGTTGTCGTTCTGTTAAGACGAAACCGAGGGGGATCTTTTTAGCTCGGAAACGCACTGCCAACACAATAGCCTGCCGTCTTACAGGTTTTGTATCCCCGCAACTACGCGGGAGAGGATTTGGAATCAAGCGCTCGCTTTTCGCCGCTGTAAGGCCTTAAGGGGACCAAAAGGATAACTCGACGGGGGACTATTTGTCGGACACCGCCGCACGCTGTGCTGTTGTCGCGTTCTGACTTTAAAAAACTGCGCGGGATTTTTCAGTACATGTAACTCGCGTCGCTCCCCTTACATATATCACCTTCAAAAACACATTACAACCTCTCAATGCACCACCTAGGGCGGTGCGAATAGAGCAAAAAGTAACTACCAGTGGGGATCATTCCCAGCATATGGACCTTCAAAAGTTTCCGCAACTTTGATTTGTTTGGCGTTTTACAAATATCATAAAGATGCTATCATATTACGATTACAGAGACCGCGCCCTAACATTGCGTACTGAAATAAAACTAAAGTATTGTGCGGTTTTAGCGTTACGAAAGGCTTTAAAACATGCAAATCCAGATGCTCCCCGCTTGCTCCTCTATTCTTTTCTTGTTCACGGAGAGAGAAAAAAAGGTTGGTGGGTCGTTCCAGGGTCACATCTGTCCTACTATTAAGGGTGAGGAAAAAACGCCACCAGATTTGGGGAATAGCGCCAGCTGTCGCGTCAAATAGTCGCGAAGCGTCACCAAAACTGACCCAACTTGACCTTCGGCTACTCAAACTTGATTCCTGAGGAAACTGGCGTTTAAGAAAAGACGGAAGAAGATTTGTTGTGACTCACCTGAGGATTTAAGCAGCCGCACCGACGGTTCTTCCTGTAGTGAGTACACACGGTCACCTCGCACTCCACCCACCTGCGAGACCGACTCACGCATGCGCAGTGCCGGACCGCCCGGGGGCACAGATCCGCTGTTGTGGCGTGGCCGCAGTCTTTTGTGTGTAACAGGCAATTTTTAAATACAGGAGCGGAATGCACAACTCTACTGGGAATTTCTACACCGTGTCAATGGACCGATCCCAAAACCGCGCCCCCTGTTCGATCATGGTTCTATTTCGAACACCTCCGTCGAAAGTAGCGATTTCTGTCCAATGTGACAGTTTTTGACGGAGGTGTTCGAAATAGAATATAATAGGTGGTTCTATCTGTTCGATATGGCGTTCGACAGGATCGGTCCATTTTTAAATACAGGAGCGGAATGCACAACTCTACTGGGAATTTGCACACCTGGGTGATTATACTGATAACACCTACAGGACCAGTGCAGACAATATACAACAACCACGCACATTCCTCTGGAGCGCAGGATCTGTCTATTTTGTGCCTCGAAAACGGTAGAAGATGAAGTGCACTTCACCGTAGACTTTACTACATTTCAATAAAAGAGATATCCTATTTATTTATATAGAAAGTAGATTCCCTCACATTCAATAGAAATATGAGCAGCACTGAAAAATTTGCATTCCTCATGCGTTTTGACAAACCCACTATAGCAAGACCCATACTATACTGCATTTTACCATTTAGTACCAAGATGATAGAATACGATTCTGGAACCAACATGTTTACGTGCAAATATGTCGTTGTTGTGACCTTTACAGTGGGAGAAAATGTACAATATTTAACTACTACAAATAGAAGCATGAGGCTCATTTTTGTTCGTCTTTTCCTTCGTTATCTTTGTTCCTTTTGCTTTAAAGTCAACACCTTTTAAGTGCACTCGTCAAAATAACCTGAATGTTAGAAATTCCACAAAAGACAGGTGTATGTACATGGTCTCATCCTATGATACACTTTATCTTATATATGATAGAGCAGTTATAAGTGTTCTAAATGTAATAGTGAGTACATCTTATCTTAAACGATCGCTGTGTAGATATCATTATTTCAAAAACAAGCGAGCAAATGCATCTGTCAAACTGATTTTAAAACACGTATTGGGAAGTATTGGGAGATTACGAAACAATGAAATAATCATTGGCATCTTTAATAAAAGAAGATGGTAAATTCGTGCCTGTCTGTTTATCTTGTACTTCATTGTTCATATCTCCGTATTTTGTACATGAATAGATAATTGTAAAGAAAGGTTGACTAACAATGAGATTTCGTCTTGTCTGTTACGTAAATCAAGCAAAGTAGCTCAGAGTCCGGGTCCATGGGGACAAGGCAGTGGCGACCAACCTGCGAAAATTTCATTGTTAAGTGTTACAAAAACGACATATCTTGAATTGACGATTATGAACACTTCTTGGTTTTTTGCTTGCCCGCAAAAAAAAGAAAAATAAACTAAAACTTATATAGCGTTTTAAGTGTATAAACACATTTGTATGAAGAAATACTAGAACCGCACGGTGACCATTTTACATGCCCTAAAGCGCTTTAACAGGTGTCACGTAGCTCATCTTAACGCATTGTTTTTATTCACCTTTTTGCTCATCGCTTACGCATTTCAATGTACGCGTTTTTGTATGCGTGTATGGCGTCCAATGGTAGAACATTACCACATGAAAGAAGCACAAAGCGAACGAGAAGTCCTACGTGTACCCGCACGAGTCGCACCCTGCTTGGAGTGAATGGATGAGGTGCAGATAGAGCTTAATGTACACGGTTTATCATATTTGCATAAGGAATGCAAATTATACCGAACGACACGAGACTGACACCTGTTCAAGTGCCGACTTGTTTTTTTTTTTTTTTTAGTGGTGAGTTTTTTTTCTAACTTCGCCTGCCTCTACATCTGCTTGGAAGTGAAAAGTGATTGACGTTTCGTGATTTCGAATTTGTCAAACGGTCCAAATTTAACGTGATTAATGTGTCTAACATCAGTATCTGTATAGTCGGTATAACCGCCCTTCGGCGTAACACACCAGCTTCTGTATCTGTATCTATATAGCCGGTATAACCGCCCTTCGGCGTAACACACCAGCTTCTGTATCTGTATCTATATAGTCGGTATAACCGCCCTTCGGCGTAACACACCAGCTTCTGTATCTGTATCTATATAGTCGGTATAACCGCCCTTCGGCGTAACACACCAGCTTGGCATGCACGCGGCGCGGCAGCAGCTGGTTATATTACACCGAACGACCCGTCACACCTAACTTTTGCACATCTATCTCTATTAAAACTATCCAGCGACGATGCCCCTTCTGTGAACAGTGTTTTATTTGCGTGGTTAATTACGTACTCCGGTTGGGTGATTTACCAGTCTGCGGGGACCGCGAAGCCCTGAAGTCCTGAATTCTTCAAGCACAGACTGGTAATTTATGGATTCGATGCCCACCTGGAATAACACGGTAGCCTTACGAAATTATAGTCCTTCGACACCTCGAATCATCGCGGAAAGAATTACCTTTGTGTTCCATGATTAGAATTCCAGCTTATGATATCAGCTTCATTAGATTCAAACGAATAGGAAATGTTTCTTTTTTTCTCTGTTTATTTCTGAAGAAATGATCTCGCTTGCTTTGGGCGTGGTCGCATTCGTGTTGTGTTGGATTTATAACAGTAAGGCCCAATTTACATTTGCTCCTTGAATCTGTAGTAATACACATCGTAGTCTGCTACTGTAGTAGACTACAGATTCGCGTCCGGTTTACACTCACTGTAAGTTGAAGGTCTACCGGTATCGCACAGAAGGTCGCAAATGTGGAAAATTCAGCTGTCTTTGATAGGACAGAAATTGGTACTTTTCGGCGCTCGCTTTTTCTTTCGTTGAAAATCCAACGACCCAAAAATCATACGACGACTCCGGACAATTCTGACTAAACCCGAACCACCCTGGTCTGGGAGTACATTTGGGGAAACGTTAACTTTCCCAGCGAGTGAGTCTTGCTCAGTTATTCACCCTTTTCCCCGGAATTCTACTCCCCACTACCTCATATGGGTTAACGAGGCAAGCTCGATCTACTAGTCTAAGTAAACCCATCCAAATCTTACGTTTCCACTAAATCTTGTCTGTCTTGTTAATCTTGCACACAGACCGATCTTACGGCTGAGGATTTGTTTGTGTTTCAAATAAACCCGGACACCTTCTGGACAGGGTGGAATTTCCCATGGGAACGTTTATGCTACAAACAGTGCGAAATATCTCCCAAACACACAATACTGAGGATAAACAGGATATGGCCTATTGTGGCATAAACATATTTTAAGAGACTCAATGCTACAGGCAGATTTGATTATATATTCAGATGTGACAACTCCCACAATACTAAAATAGGTAAATATATAAAAGATTGCTTTGTCATAAGAAAAAATGCCGAAACTCATAATTAGCCCCACTCGATTGTAGTACAATGTTTTAGGCTAGCTCTCATTGTTTTAGAAATAAGGATGTCAAATTCCATTCTATATTCATAATCTGCATATGTACTATGTTTAATACTTGCTTTAGTAATTAGGATGATAAGTTTGTCTCTTCTTTCTTTTGTCATACATTGGACCATGTACGATCGTTGCGCAATAAAGTTCTTCTATCTTATGCCAAAATCAAGCATAGGACCTAACTTTACAGACTACAACTCTAAGAAAAATAATACGCACTCTGTTTAATACTCGCCAGTCAAAATCTTATTTTCAGTTTCCCAACTTTCACAGTAGCCCCGTTTAGATGTGTATGGGTAGATACTGACTAAACGAAGAAAAGTTTGATATTGGGCCTCCTAGCGGCTTCCTATGACACTGCAGTGAAATTTCCGGTTGGGGCATCACAGGTTTTGAATATGCTATGATCACGACTTTCGTGTAACAGGTAACTTCCAGGCTGGGAAGAAGGTGGTGTATGCTTGAACTCGCTAGCGACTTTTCATGGAACTGCAGGCTTGTTTTACTTGTAGAAGAATTGCACACCTCATTTGCCAGGGTATTTCGTGCAATTATCCAGAAGGTGCAATAATGACTTTGGGATTCCGTGCAATTAACAGAAGTCTGCGATTATTCGCTGTGCAATTAACTGGATACTACTGGATACTACCATCTCTTTAATATGCGATTCAGTTTTACAAAAGGAGAAGAGGAGACACACGCAAAAGAACCACACCGACACCATACTTCTGCTTGTAGATTCTTGTCAATGTAATGTTTTGGACAACACTTTGCCTTATTATGATAACACCAGTGCGTCTCTGAATGTTAGAATATTACATAATACAAAGCACCTTAACTTGAAAGTTCATCTGTGTTGGTAGAAGTCATTCTTGAAATGGTTGAATTGTAATTTCCAACACCAAAATTGGACTCACCCGAATTGTCAAGGAATGAAGAATCCTCTACAACAGCCTCTCTTAATGCCTTTTTCGCCAGAGGTATAAAGAAGCTATCTACATCCGGGCTTTACAACTATCCCTGAACAGAGACGGTGGGCGCCATAGACTTCCTGCAACCTATAATCCACTGCTTACTGAGTCACGTGTTCTATCTGCATAACGTGACGTCACGACAGCAGGGGATTGTTCATTCCTTGACAAAGACTGGAGCTGTTCAGTCGAAAATTTGGGTGAGTCCAATTTTGGTGTTGGAAATTACAGTTCAACTATTTCAAGAATAATGCAAAGTAAATCAAGCAATCCATCCAGCTGCTTGTATATACATGTATCGTGTATTGCGTTACCATAACAACAGGTTTATGATTTAATCGAACGACACGTTCTACTGCTTATGTATCCAGAGCTAACTGAAAACGAATATCACTTTTTTGATGGTATGTCCCAAATATTCTGATATACGTAATTCACTATACACAAGGCTATCATCGTATACACACATTCAACTCAATGGACTTGAAAATCACATTTAAGTACATTATGACACGTGACAGCTTCTTCATGCTATATATATATAGGAAATTATATAAAAGAATGTGCAGTTTGCATGTAAATGTTTCACACCAATCAAATGTGCTATCAGTTTTTAACCGTTCACGATCACGGTGTTTTGCTGAACCGAATTGTCAGATTTCAAGTAGTTTTTCAAAAACTTTGCCAGAACAGAATATATACAGGAATTATATTACATTAAAACACTAAATCAACTACTGCACTACGTCATATTGCTAATGATAAGCTTATTTAAATGCAATTAAAACACGAAATATTAATATTTCATCGGTCACCACTGGACAGTGCCCAAAAGTGGTAGTAAGGTCACTACCATCTTTTCAAGTTGGCATTTTGAAAACAGACATAAGAAACATCACATTTGTCAAATATACAATTGTACAAACAAAATACAATATAAAAGAAAGTAGTTCTCCTTTTAACATCACAAAACCCACACATGATAGAAAAGGTGGGATCTTTCGTCTTCGACTGTCTTCGAAAAAGGAGTCGAACCCAATAACCCAGGATCTAGAGTTAGCTTTTACTAGTTTTAGACTAGAGTGCACTTGTGATATTGTATTTTACACACTGTTTGAATCTTTTATTTTACCTGCAATTAGCCCACGGGCAAGAATTTGCAATAAAACTTGATATAAACACTCGGGTAATATACAGCACGGCCGAAGTGAACCTCCTTGTGGGAAACTACAACAGCCCATGCCACCAAGCAAAGGCGGCAGCGACAAAGGCAACACCGACTGACGCAGTGGCCAGAAGGTTGATAAGGCCAGCCATCTCCGAACCCTTCTGACCTACCCGCCCATTGGTAGTCGACTGGTAACTGTCATAAACCAGGAGGTTTGTACTGGCTGAGGTTGCCAAAACGTTTGAAGCAGTGCTCAAGCCGTTTGTTGTCTTTTCAGAAATCAAGATAATTTTGTCAGTCGTGCTCAAGTCGTTTGTTGTCTTTTCAGAAACTAGGAGAATTTTTTCAGTCGTTTCAGCCCCCATTTTTTCCTTTTGCTCAATGTGGCAGTCGGTTAGATTTGCCATGTGTATGCGGACGCCTGCTAGGTTTTCGGGACTGTTACATTTCGGTGCGCCTTTCGTGGCAAACTCGTGAAACATCAGAGTTTCCTTCACAGCGTTTGAGCACTTTATCGGCCAGCACTGGTGAAACTCTCGCGCCATTGTTGCCAACCAGAACATGTGGCAATCGCAGTGTATAGGGTTACCGAGGATGCGCCTGGACCCTCTGTTCTTCCATCCCTGTCTTATAGCTATAGGTCTACCCAAATGTGCCTCGGAAAATGTCGCCAACTTATTGTGGGACAGATCCACAGCAACTAGATGTTTCATTTCGCCGATGACCAAGTCAAGCCTAACAGAAGTTAGGAGATTATACGAGAGATCTAGCTTGACAAGGAACTTGGCATTACTCAAAGATTCCCAGGAGATTGTTGTGATGAGATTTTGGCTCAGGCACAAACTGTGGACCATCTGAAGTCCAGAGAAGTCGTGGATTTCCTGGATGCGATTTTGCCGAAGGTTCAGAGTGTATGTGCGGCGTAGATCTACGTTTGGCAGACTTGTTAAGTTGGCATTAGGGCAGATAATGTCTATTCCGGATGGAGTTATGACATTGCATCTGCTTGGAATTGCATTGCCGGCGCTTGTGCCTATTACCAATATCATAAAAAGTACACACATGCAATGTTTCATGAGCATTCTGAATAAGATATGAAGTTATGTATTCCTACTCTAGCCAAACTGAAATGGTCGTTCTATATTGTTCTTTTGATGCTATACAGTAAATATTGCAGAACAAGACCACTCAGCATCCGGTCTATGTGGACAGGTGGTCGCTTTAGACAGGATTCTTATATTTGTGTCAGTGAAAAATTATCTAAGTGACCACCAAAAAGTGGTCGCATTGGCCAGGTGGTTCTTGTGTTGAGGTTACCACTTGCACGGTCTTCAGTGGCCGACAAGAACAGTTATAAAGATATTAAACTCTTAACAGTTTGACACAAAATACAGCTTCTTATTCACCACAGAATATGCTCGAGACGAGTGGAGATGGTTTGCGGCCCTCAAACTGACGACCAGCCACCAAAAACCTGCAGTAACGGTTTATATGAATGAAATACCATAAATGTACATTTATACTCAAAACATGTTAAGTTCAGGTCATAGCGACAAGGCAGTATCATTAGTTTGATTCATGTATAACTTCAACTATAAGGAACCGGTATCATACAACATCTACAAAAACAAATTCATGCGCTTGTATGTACAAGTTCAACTTCTTCTCGCTTCTTTTAAAGACAGTTGTTAACATAAGGACCGACGGAATCAGAAACATATGATTTATCTAGTTACATGCATGGCCCTACGCAGGGACATCCAACAGCCAAACTGCCTAGCTATCTGGATGTGCCCTGCTCTTTTAGCCGTCACTCTTAGTTCTTTTGGACGTCCCCCCAAACCAACTGTCAGCCAATCAGAGAATAGGTTTTCCGTTTTCAAAAGCTGTCTTACATCATAACCTCCTTGCTTACATGTATAAGGTAAGCTCATTAATATTTATATTATATAAGCAGGGCGGTCAGGAACTAAGGGTGACAGACAGGCGGTTTGGCTGTTGGATGTCCCTGCGTAGGAGGATGGTTGCATGATGAATATGAAAATTTCCGTGCTATTCAAATAGCGAAAATTACGGAACGTATCTTGTATACAGTCGACGAGGACATTACGTACATGTACATGTGTCCGGACAAACACCTTTACATAAACACCTAAACAACTTTACGTAAGGCAAATGTGTCTTTCCGGTACATGGGGGGTTGTTATACCCCCCCCCCCCACACACACACATGTAGCGAAAATCGATCGGACGACGAGTCTG